>NW_027505119.1:0-192500 GCF_021521415.1 Bidens hawaiensis
CATTCAAGATTTTCAGTTGATGTAGTAATATGTATATGAAAATATAATATGGTACACATAAGGTCCCCAAAGAGTTTTAAAATAGTATAAGAGGGGAGTGATTACTTACCTTATTAATTAGGCGAGATAAATACTACATAAGAATAAGCGAGGAATTTAACGTGATGATTGATCCGACACAAAAAGACTTGTAAATTTGAGAAAATAATATAGAATCAAAATCGAACTTAACCCAGCTGGAATTATAGCAAACGGAATTACAGGAAGATCTTGGTTCGGGTTCTGGTCCATAGAAAACTAATTTCGGACCGGAAGGTTGAGAAATCGATTAAATCATTAAACCCGCATAAAGTGAACCCTAAACGGGTCGATTAGAAATTGACTAGCAAAATCCAGTCAATCATCAAAATTAATTGAGGGCTTTTGTTTATCATATCAAGAAAAACGTTTCCTCTTTTTACAACTTATCCGAATTACAAATAGAGAAGGCTAGAAATCGAGTCAAATAAAAAATCTTGATTTTGGAAAGTCAATCCGAGAAGAACTTATTTGCCTATATTTAGTTGTAGATACTTATGATATTAATTTGCAGTATTGTTATATTATATCATTATTATTGAACTGGTGATTACTTACTCAACTTTATGTTAACAAACCTAATATACTTTTACGCATATTTTAGGATATTACATGAAGTGAAATGAAATATGAAGAAGCAGCTGGACTTTAGGGTAGGCCACTCAAACCTGTCTCTAATGCAAAATCGACAACAAAGTTTAACATTTGAGTACACTTCTCAGGCACGGCTACTTTTCAAGCCGATTCGTCTAACAAAGCAATGGGTATGTGATGACGGGAAGTCTTTAAGGTGTTTTAGGGATATCAAAGATGGTCTAGCTGAGCATGTGATTGCTTCCCATTTCGCCTAAAAAAGAGACCTCAGTTTTCCCAGGATACAATGAATGTATGTTGATCACTCCGTGAACTAACAAACTTAATTTGCTAACACCATGAAAGATATGGCCGAGTTACTAATGTATATTAACGTTTGAGATGCGAAAAATGATAACTAGGAATGGACGTTGTCACACCCCAACCTACGGCGGAAATGCTGGGGCGTGGACTGATTGTCACAGCTCGCAAGGTTACTGTCATGCAAATATTAAAATTCAAATATCTATTTATTTAATTCAAATAACACCATTATTCATTACAAAAAGGAATTCAAAGTAAACAAAACATCAAACAATTTAAATGAAAATTCATAGTCTCAAAATAAACTCTTCTAGCATAAGTCCTTAAAACAATTCTTCTAAGTCCACACTTCACATCAAACGGTGACCTGCATATGCGTTGAAAATAATATAGTTTGTCAACACGAGGTTGAGTGAGCAACACACCAGTTCAGTTATACATATATAATAAAATACGTAGCTGCAACGAGTCATATGAGATTACAAAATCAACCAATGAGCAAACAAAATGAGATGTCGAAAGAACAAGGCTAAATCGACTAGGTATGATCATACTATTTTCTAAGATTATGTTGTACCTCTCCGAATGCGGTTCACATTGAGCATATAAACATATAGCAAGTATAGCATGGATTAGTTAGCACATAAGACAACAATTGCAGTTTTGTGTATAGATAAAGTGTGAAAATATACTAAGTTACGCATATGTCCCCAAAACAATATGTAAACGAGTAAAATGGAGGGAAATTTGGTACTTACCTCAAGGATAAACGATGATGATTATGGTAGTGAGAATGAGAGAAGAAGGGGTTCACACGCGAACGTTAACGCCTAAGAGAGTGAAAGAATATACTTGAAATGAGGATCTAAATAACGATACGAGTTAAACAACAAATATTATAATTATATTATAAGGGTTTATTACTAACTTTTATTTTATTTATGAAAATATACTTAATAAAAAATTACTTGATATATATACGTATTTATTAAACGCTAGTTTTTAAGTATCTATATATATATATGTTTATGAAAGCGAGTCTTAGAAAAATATATGTATATGAGCGAAACAATTATTAAGAAGTCGGTTTTAGTGAATCAAACTTGTTTAAACATTGTTATTAATAATATTATTAGTTATTAATTATTATTTAAAAGAAAAACAAAGAAAATGGTTTTATTCCAAAAATAAACAGGGTGCAGGAGGATCGAACCTGCGACCTCCACCCCCACGCTCACACACATTAACCAGTTGGGCTACCCAGCCATTTGTAACAAAACTCAGTTCGTTTAAATAAAATTGAAACAGGTTCTGCCCAAAATTGGCCAAGAACCCTAGGATTTGAAATCAAGCAATCCGCGTTCAATTGATCAAAACCAATATATTAATTACCTTAAAACGAAATCAGAAGAGGGAGGACGAGCGTGAACAAGGTCGGCAAGAAAAACGAACTGAACGAGCACTTACATGTCAAATAAACCCAATTAAATAAGAGGGTATTGTCGGCGATAAAACAAGGAAGGAATCCTTACAATTAATTGGATTAATAACGATGATATCATGTATAACAAGATCTAGGGAGTCGGTTAGGTTTAAAAAGGAAAAACGAGTAAAAATTGATGTAATTAACATAAATAACTTGTCGGTGAGCCGCGTTTAATCATAAATAAATGATTTCCTAATTCATAATTTGATTAAAAACGGATTTTGACAGTTAATTGATTGATTTCTTGATTCGGGTACAAGAAAACTGGAATATGGGTCGGGTCTGGAAATGGATACCCACTTTAAGAAATGGATTATAACAAAATTTACATACAAGCCCCTCAAGTTATGAGATGGATATAGAAATGGATAGAGCTTTAGGTTTTGGGTTAAAAACGTCAAAATTAAATCCGTGTAGCGATAAATAAATAATATAGTAATTGTAACACGATAAGTGCGAGATTTTATTAATTTTAGAGCCCGGACCCGTAAATGGGTCGGGTAACGGTTACAAATGATAAAGAGAAAAACCAGAAATGTTACAGTATCCCCTACTTTTGGGAATTTCGTCCCGAAATTAGAGAATCCGTAACAAACAAATAGATGAGGATATTTGAGTTTCATCTAGTCCTCACGCTCCCACGTAAACTCAGCGCCTTTCTTAGAATTCCAACGAACTTTAACCAAAGGAATGCGGCTTCGCTTAGTAACTTTATCCATATGATCCATAATCTTAACGGGTTGCTCAACTAAATGCATAGTCTCATCGATACTAACTTCATTGAGCGGGATGTGGAGATTACCCTCGGCAAGACACTTCTTGAGGTTAGAAACATGAAACACCAGGTGAATATTTGAGAGCTCAACAGAAAGTTTGAGACGATACGCAACAGGACCAACTCTATCAATAATCTCAAAAAGACCAACGAAACGAGGAGCCAGTTTTCCCTTCTTTCCAAAACGAACAACTCCCTTCCAAGGGGAAGCTTTGAGTAAAACAAAATCACCAACACTGAAATCTAGGGGTTTATGTCTCTTATCAGCATAACTCTTCTGACGACTACGAGCAGCAAGGAGATTTTTACGAATTTGAGCAATACGATCAGTCGTTTCTTGGACAAGTTCGGGACCAGTGATTTGGGTTTCACCAACTTCGTTCCAACAAATCGGAGATAGACATTTACGACCATAGAGAGCTTGAAAAGGTGCCATGTTAATAATAGAGTGAAAGCTATTATTATAAGAGAACTCGATAAGCGGTAGATGAATATCCCAATTTCCTCCAACATCGAGGACACAAGAACGGAGCATATCTTCTAAAGTTTGGATTGTTCGCTCGGATTGACTGTCAGATTGTGGGTGACAAGCAGTACTAAGATCCAATCGAGTACCCAAAGCGTATTGAAGCGACTTCCAAAAACGAGAAGTAAAACGACCATCACGATTAGATATAATAGATAACGGAGTTCCATGATGACAGACAATTTTCTCAACGTAGATACGCGGCAATTGCTCGACAAAAGGTCTCTTTGATGGGAATGAAATGAGCAGACTTGGTCAGACGATCAACAATTACCCAAATACTATCATGTTGCTTGCGGGTAGAAGGGAGCTTAGTGATAAAATCCATAGCAATACCTTCCCATTTCCACTCGGGGAAGGGAGGTTGCTCGAGTAAACCAAAAGGTCGATGATGCTAGACTTTCACTTTGGAACAAGTGAGACATTTAGAAACATACAAAGCGATATCTTTCTTCATACCAGGCCACCAATAGACATAGCGAAGGTTGGCGTACATCTTATCCGCACTGGGATGTATGGAATATCGTGACTTGTGAGCTTCGTCCATAATAAATGTGCGAAGATCATCACGATTGGGGATCCATAAGCGGTTCAGAAAGTAAAGCAGACCATTGGGTTTAGTTTCAAGTTGGGTTTCAGCACCACACGACATCTCGTCATACATATTGCCTTCGGTGATGGACTCGTGTTGAGCATCGAGAACACGCTTTTCGAGATCATTTTGAACAAGAACACAAGTAAGAAGTATCGATTTGAATGGCTTCTTACGACTAAGAGCGTCGGCCACGACATTCGCCTTTCCAGGTAGATAGCGAATTTCGCATTTGTAGTCGTTGAGCAACTCGGTCCATCGACGTTGTCTCATATTCAGTTCTTTTTGGTCAAAAATGTGTTGGAGACTCTTGTGATCGGTAAACACCACACACTTCGTACCATAGAGATAATGTCTCCAAATTTTCAGGGCAAATACGACAGCACCAAGTTCGAGATCATGCGTCGTATAATTTTTCTCGTGAACCTTGAGCTGTCTCGAAGCGTAAGCGATAACCTTGCCTCGTTGCATGAGAACGCAACCAAGACCTTGGTTAGAAGCGTCGCAAAAAATGATAAAATCTTCATTTCCTTCAGGAAGAGCAAGGATAGGAGCATTGCAAAGCATATCCTAAGAGTTTCAAAGGATTCTTCTTGCTTTGACCCCCACATGTGTGTTAAAGCGGTGAGGAGCAATGCGATCTTGGAAAAGTTATGAATGAAACGACGGTAATAACCCGCCAAACCGAGAAAAGAACGAACTTCAGTGGGAGTCGTAGGCGGCTTCCAATTCTTAACAGCTTCGATCTTTGCAGGATCAACGTGAATACCCTTTTCGTTAACAATATGGCCCAAAAACTGAACTTCTTTCAACCAAAACTCGCACTTAGAAAACTTGGCATACAATTGCTCCATTCGAAGCAGATTAAGAATGGTATGGAGATGATTTTTGTGGTCGCTTTAGGATTTCGAATAGATCAAAATGTCATCGATGAAAACAATAACGAACTTGTCCAAATAAGGTTTACAAACACGGTTCATGAGTTCCATAAACACCGCGAGTGCATTTGCCAACCCAAAAGGCATAACACAGATATCGTAATGACCATAACGAGTACGAAAGGCGGTCTTGGGGATGTCATCTTCACTAACTCGGAGTTGATGATAACCCGAACGGAGATCGATCTTCGAGAAGCATGCGGATCCTTGAAGTTGATCGAAAAGATCGTCGATTCGAGGGAGCGGATAACGATTCTTAACGATAAGCTTGTTGAGTTCACGATAGTCAATGCATATGCGGAATGAACCATCTTTCTTCTTGACAAATAGCACAGGTGCGCCCCAAGGAGAAGAACTCAGGCGAATAAAACCCTTGTCCGAAAGTTCTTGGAGTTGGCTCGAGAGTTCTTGCATCTCGGAGGGTGCAAGACAGTAAAGGGCTTTAGCTACGGGGTTAGCTCCGGGTATAAGATCAATTCGGAATTCAACTTGACGAACCAGAGGAAGACCAGTGACATCATCGGGAAAAACATCGAGAAAATCGCGAACAACCGGGATATCGGATAACTTCTTCTCTTTTCACTCTTTCTCCACCACGAGAGCTAGGAAGGCGACTCATTTCTTGCGCAAATAACGTTGAGCTTGAAAGCACGACATGAGATTAATTTTAGACGTTATAGTATCACCGAAAAACTTAAGAATACGGCCGCTTTTGAGGGGTATACGAATGAACTTTTCGAAATAAACAACTTCCGCACGATTAAGAGTTAACTAATCCATCCCTACGATTACTATGCAGTGAGAATAAAGTTGAGATTGCGGGTTGTTTTCATGACAAACTTATAGATAAAGACAAGAATTTGGAATAATGTTTACAGTTTTTGTTGTTGGTTTAGGCCCGATTTTAAACACACACTCACACACACTTGGTTGAGCTCTTTGTGAATGAATATGATATAGTAAATATTGCAGAGAGAAAAGTTAAAGAACTACTACTTTATTCAACAAATCAAAAGACTATAAATAGCCTACATACTCAACAGAAACAAACAAATTCTACCTACTAATTAGACCCACATGCTCCTAAATGTAAGCCACACTCCAACATTCCATTCATCCACAAAACCCGGTCAACCACTTGACTTTCTACCTAACTAAATACTTAATAATATAATAAAAACCAAATAATAAAACCAAAATGCTATATCTAAGTTCCAGCTACAAACCCCATGTGAACTCTTATAGCTTTATTCCATGCATGCTAACATACTAAATTACTAACTGATGATCAATACCCATGGACCCGTTTGACCCGTCAAGATTAAACCCAACATTTGTTACTGCGTGTTATGATAGTGGTAATTATGTCATGGTTTCTAATATTCGAGAACGAATGTCGACATAATTTGTTAAGCATCTTGACATTTAACCTCTTATACACACATTTGGAGTCCCTATAGTGGTTCTTTGTTGATTATAGGACGGAAATTTTGTTGTTATTCACATCTGCATGGTTGATGAAGATTTTGAAAACCCTCTACCTTTGCAGTCAGAACGATACCTTTTTCAAGAAATGTTTTGTGTAAATTATCATCTGTTGGAACCGTTTTATGGCTGTGACTAATGGGTAATCATTACTAGAAATTAGACCTTTAATGACACGGCAATTATGACCCACTGATTTTATAACGTGCAAAAATGTGTGTCATAAAAATTGTCAATATTTTATAAAAACTAAAGGAATGATGACAAGTATTTTTGTTTGTCATCGTTTAGTGCCTCAAAAAGTAGGGAAAAAAACAATGTTTAGTGTCACTATATAGGCAGAGCCGCAATTCGACGATTTCTTCATGCAGAGCGATTCTTTCCTCCGATTTAACCGGTGCAGCAATTCCTTCTTTCGGTTCGAGGGTTACGGTATTTCTTCACAAACTCAGACCTACTTTTTTATGCTTTATAACGAATACGAAGCCCAGGCAGGTATAATTTTATATTTATTATCGACTTAATATTTCAATATATGTTGTAATTATGTTGTGAATTTGGAGTTTTGTGTTTGAATAAGCGGTATGGATTGAAATTGGAAACCCTATGTGTAATAGTGTAGAACATTAACAATGTGATTTCATATTCTAACTATTTTTTTTCTATTTTTCGAATTCTAGATGTTAATTTTGCTGTTTGAAGCTTGAAGTTAGGAAGTACTACATTTTTGTTCTTCATGACTGCGAATCTGATTCTTGAATTATTATTTCACACACGTACACTGGGAATCTGTGTCTCGCATGCATATATGTGAATCTGTATATATAGTTAGGCAATTAAACTCGTCACTGCTTGCTATTGTTATTATATGATTCATGTTGAGATGATGACTGAACATGCTTATACTTTTGATAATCAGTTTTATGCCAATTTAATTGTTGAATTAGTTGTTTATCTACGGATCCTAATCCCTACTTGATGAACTGACTCAATCATTCTAAATATTAGGTGGATTATGATACATATACATGTAAATAAGACTACTCCTTAGAAAAAAAATATGTTTTAAACTTTAAATTAAATGTCTAAATCATAAGTTGTGGCACAATTTGTCTTGGTTTAGATAGTCTCGGTCTAAATAGAACTGGAAATTAGTTTGTTATGTATTTGTATGACACATGTATGTATCAATGCATGGTTATCTTTGGTGATTACAATTTGGCTTTAAACAATGCAGGTGCAGGGTATTTATCACATGCTTTTCATTCAACCATTTCTGTTTAGGTAAGAATCTAGCCTTAAGCTGGGTTGAGTTTGTACACCCTTACATATTTCCTTTGAACCTTTGTTGATGGACTTTTAGTTGTTATGATATGCATACATTCTCAGTTTGCCTCCACTGATATGTGATGTTGGAATCACGGCTAACGTTGTTGATGAATGTGTTATATAGCTCTTTCATAAGCTTAGTTATTTCATCAATATTGTTTTATCTGATATGTGTAGCATTTCATTGTTCATGTGAAATTTGATTTCGATTTTTTATGTTAACACCATACTTGATCAATATTGCTTGCAGCTCTGTCATACACCTAATTATGTCCATAATGACATTTTCGCTGCTTGGCCTAGCTTATACCATTGTCGTTGTATTATCTTTACTGATCAATATTGTTTTATTTGATATTGGTTTACTGTTGCCATTGTTATAGTATCTTCAATTCTTTCATAAGCGTGAATGTGTATATATATCTTGATATTTCATTGTTATGTTGTGACACCCGTCAAATTTGGTCAACATCCATACGACTTTAAGGTTTGACTAAGCGTATTTTTTTTAAACTAGTTTTCCTTATAATTAAATGTGTCGTTATTATCAAAGACACTTTTGCATACCATACATGTTAAGTAATTAATATGATTAACCTAAAAGCACACGAAACAACCTGGAAAAATATGAGTACGTAATGTTATACACTAAGTGTACACTAGTTCTTTTCTTTCGACGCCTAGGTAATTAGACATCTAATTATTAAACCTAAATCACTTTGTGTATTAAAACAAAAACATTTGTTACTGGGAATCGACATTTGATATGTAGAAACCACACCAACTATTATGTGTTTCACAAAAAAAAAAAAATAATAATAATAACGATAAATATAATAAAATAAAAAGTCATGTGCTTGAGAAAACTTTCATACACCTGAACAAAGAGTGTGATAACTTGTATTTAAAATAGAACCTATGTAATATTATATGATATCCAAAATAAAATATGTGAACTCTAATGTCAAAAAGTTGGTTTCAGACACCATTATTTGAAAATCTTGTACTATACAAAATACATCACCCAAAAATCTTTCTTTTTCCCTCTTGTAGCCAAAGCATCACCAAACCTCAACAACTTTGGATTTTCTCTTTGTATTATTTGATGCCATACTCAATCTCCACTACTTCTTTTAATATCATAAAATACATACATGCACTTAGACGAACACCAATAATTTACCAAGCCAACATTAATTTCTATCTTTTCATCGTTGATTGTCGGTGAATCCCCCAATCTCTTGACCCTGCCATTTTATTATAATTTTTATCACCTTACACTCTACCTTCACGTATTTTGTCTTGGGATATTAGGATACAAACAACATATATCCTCAATATATATACACACACAACCATATATACACACTCGAGGCAAGAATAAATACATTCATACACACAACCTATTATAACTAGTTTCTACTTACCCTTGCTACCTCTCTCAGCTTGCAACCTTACTCAACGCCACCACCCTCCACCATAAAAACACCACCGGTCGCCATACCATCACCTGACTCCACTGCATCCCACCACCACCACCGGTACACCCTCACGACTGGTACCCCACTTCCATCAGTACGCAACTTCCACGGTTACACCACATAACCACCCTACAACACCACGAACAACCACCATAGACCACCCTCTCCATCATAGATCTCTCTCTCTATCTCGCCATCTTTCTCTCTCTTCATACATCACCCGGAACCACCATCTTCCATCGCCAAACCCCACTCTCCAGTTGCGTACCACCCGGTCATAGCTCCAAACACAACCCGAGACACCTCTATGGTCTGCTATTAGACCCGAACCTGATCCGAAACACTCTACGGTCTCTACGCGTAGACCGAACGCATCAAACCCGGTACTGGTTTTCAATCTAAAACAAGGATTAGGAACGTGAAGTTGTCGAACCAGGCATCACTTATTATCGTCTTAAACACTCCCTAAACAACTAAGTAAGCCCCTAATACTTTAGTTTCATGCGTATGCACGTATAAACTAGTGTTTATGCCAAATAAATCACCCAAGAGTTAGATTTACGTACATGAAAGATTTGTATGATTTTGTAAGGAAATGTATATGAAGGAATATATGGAAGAAGGATTAAGCTTATAGAAATATTAGTGATTTATAAATGTTTATTGGCTAAATCTATAAATGTTTTTGGGACATAGAAATATGCTATTAAAAGATGTATTTTGGATAAATGAGTTTAACGGGGTATATACAATTTTGGCTACAAAACAAACGTAATCTAGTTATAATAGGTTTCATAAATTTAAGTAAACGAAAACATTTTTTATGGGTTATTATGTTAAAAACACGGTTATGTATTTTTATAAAACTCAAATGCAACACTTGGTTATAACTATATAATATAGACGTATAAAGTGATAAGTAATAACTGCTATTATTTAGCATAATGCCAAAACCGTTAAAAACGTAAAAGTAGAAACTTACTCTAAATTGGAGTTGAAGTATGATAAATATTATATATGTATATTGTAAGGCCCCGTTACCGGTAGCCCTACTTTCGTGTTGGATTTACTCATAAACGCAGTTCTAAATATCAGAGTTAATTAAAACATTCGCGGAATATAAAAGCTTTCATAAAACATTTCATAACAAAACACGTCTTGTCTTAAAACATCATTTTGTCTTTCAAAATAAACGAAACATTAAACTTAAACGTCTTGAGTCTTCCGATGCCAGCCTCTTATTCAGTGCCACGTGTCTTCTCAAGCGAGCTGCCTCATCCTACTCACCTGCGTGCATACTAAAAGTCAGCTACGCTGAGTGAGTTCTAGTTAATCATACACTATACAATACACATAAACTTATATTCTTTCATTCATACTTTCATACTTTCTTTTGTATTAACTTACTTTCATATCTTACGTTATAAAGAGCATTACGCCCTACATTCCTCGAGTATTATTAGGGCTCGGTACCCTCCTTCCTCGAGTATTATTAGGGCTCGGTACCCTCTTTCCTCGAGTATTATTAGGGCTCGGTACCCTCTTTCCTCGAATATTAGTAGGGTTCGGTTCCCTAGTTCTCGAATATTAGTAGGGTTCGATTCCCTCTTCGTTACCATACAACCATACATCATACCTCGAGTATTATTAGGGCCCGGTACCCTCTTCGTAACCATACAACCATCCTTTCCTTCTTTTATTAACTTTATCACATTCATACATATAAGCATACATATCATACTTACCTTATACTTAGCGTTACAACCTGACAGTACGTGCAATATCCAAAGATCGTTCACGTACTAACAAGCAATCATTCATACATTTCACATCATTCATATAAGACATACACTTATCACTTAGGATAAGTGTATTAACAAACATATAGAGTATGCACACAGCCCCGAAAACATAACACAGAAGTGGGGCTAGAAACTCACCTGAACACGGTTACGTTCACCGTTAATCGTAATCCCTTTCTTCAGTTGTGCACGGCTGACTGTATAACAAGTATACGTATCAATTAACTATCACTACTCATATCATCTTTCTAGTCTTAACTACTACCCACAACGAACCGGGGGTCCGGGGGCAGCGCCCCTGGCAGCGGGGTCTAGGGGCGGCAGCCCCTAGCAGGTCCAAGGGGCAGAGCCCCTGGCTGGGGTCGAGCTGCCAGGTCAGCTTGGAAAAATTTTATTTACATTAACTGTCTTAACACATTTTCCATTAGGTTTTTAATTTATTTTCTAAGCGAACTTAACTTTAGGCGAAGTTAAACCTTAAGCGAACTTAGCTTTAGGCGAAGTTATCAGTTAGGCGAACTTGGCCTTAGGCGAAGTTATCAGTTAGGCGAACTTGGCCTTAGGCGAAGTTATCAGTTAGGCGAACTTGGCCGTAGGCGAAGTTATCAGTTAGGCGAACTTGGCCTTAGGCGAAGTTACCAGTTAGGCGAACTTGGCCGTAGGCGAAGTTAAGCTTTGAAGGCGAAGTTAAGCTTTGAAGGCGAAGTTGTTCAGGTCAGCTACGGGTTTGGTTTTTATCAAGCATTTTGGCGATTTTAATACCCTTGTTATGGTTCGACATCACCCCCTATGTTCCCTAACCGTTTTCGTTCGTATATATATCCCGTATATACTATAAAGCTTGGACCTTTAAGGTAAAAACGTTCAATACTACGTAAACTTTAAAGGTCAAGAACATACCTTTTATACGTTCGGTGTGGTCGCGGTTTGCTTGGTTATCTCGTATATTGAAGATCTAATAATGGTCGGCTTGATTCTTGGTCTCGGATGTCTCTCTCTCTCGGCCGAATATGGTGTAGTGTATGTGTGTGTTTTTGAGTGTGTAGAGATTATGATGGAAATGAAATGAGGGTTTAGGGTTTTAGGTTGGTTTAGGGGATATTTATATCCCTTAAAGCCCATGGACCTAAGGCCCATTCTCATTTAACCCATCTTAATTAATCTAAGTCCATGATCCGTTCTTTACTCGACATTAATTAATTAATAACGCGAAATCACTAAACGTAACTTTCTTTATTTAACATTATAAATTTTAGGATGTTACATATATGAATATGTATAATATTTTAAACCACAAAAATATATCACAAACTAAGTTGTCACCAAATAAACGAATCTAACTGATTGGGTGATTGGTTTGCATAAACTAACATACACTTTGAAGATTATATCCCTAGGACTTAAAATGTGTTTATACATGTTAGGACACTAATAGGTCGACATAGAGACAAGGTTTTGCAATATTCACCGTCGTTACAAATTCACGCTCACCAGGTGAGTTCACGACCCCCCTTTTATGTTTTCCTTTTATGTTTTTTTTACTGATTTTATCAAATCTATTTTTATACAATCACTAGACCATATTATACTTGAAATAATTTATAACCAAGTTTTATGTGATATAACTAAGTTTTATGCGAACACAAGACTACAAATTACTGATCGTTCATGGAAGCGAAAGATCATTCATTTGGGATCGAAAGACCATTCACTGGGATCGAAAGATCATTCACTTGGGATCAAAAGATCCATTCACTGGAATCGAAAGATCATTCACTTGGGATCGAAAGATCATTCACTGGGTTTTATAGTTCATTCACGTAGGATTGAAAGATCATTCACTCGGGGATTGAGATCATTCACACTTTAAACCATTAGTTATGGCTTAGACTGGGGTTATACGAATAGGACTAATGGGTTAATTAACTCTTCAATCATGATTGGTCACTTAAATCACCGATACTCATTATCAAATGAGGTGCATAAAAAATCTAGGAATATATGATTTATAGGTCAAGTGCTGGATATAAGCTCATATAATATAATTGTAGTCCAAGCTAGACCAACGAGGATTGAATCATACTTATAAGCAAGATCGCTGCTTATACTGAAGTTTCTTTTTAGGAAAGGATTACTTGTTACGACCCCTGAATTATTACTGCTACTGATCATTATTAAGGGAAAACGCTTTCTAAATATGGTCTTTCGAATATTTGTGATGTTTTTATGAAAAAGTATTTCTATTTATTGACAAGAATTTCTACTAACGTTTTCAACAAGAATGTTTTCGTATTATGAACACGCAAATCTTTTTATTATTTCTTGGAAAACCGTTTTACATTACGACTATAAAACTTGTGAACTCACCAACATTATGTTGACGTTTTCGAGTATGTTTTTCAAGTTAATACCGAAGTCATGGAATACAAGTAGGGACCTCACCTGCATCGTAGGATACCACTTTTTGAAGGATTTCATTGTTATAAATTAAAGTGTTTTGAAATCTTACTATATATGTATTTTGAATAACTCATGTTTTGTAAACGCTTTGAACAACTGGTATCCTATATAAATTTATGTTTGCGATAATCATATGTTTATGGTATACATGACATCACGCACCCACGCATCCGCCTTGGCGAGGTGTGACATATGTAGCATTTCATTGTTCATTTAAAACTTGATTTTACTTGTTTAAAATTGTTTTGTGTACTGAAATCCTATGTTCATTGCCATTGTTATAAACTACGACATACCAGTGCTTTGGTATCGCCTTGAAAAGTAGAGTATTTAATTTTGAACCTTTTTTGTAATATCATGTTAACCTGTTAACTTTATTTGCATATTGTCTCTGCATAACTAAATGACAAAGGAAGAATGGTTCTTGGCATTGGAAGATGGAATTAGAAATTCTGTTTGGTTGCACTTTCTGATGTTTGTTTTTCTGTTTTAAAAAATAATTATCATATCTAATTGAAATTACCAAAATACCCATCACAGTTTGACATGTGACGGCGCTTAACAGCTGGATGCTAACTGCATTGAAACTGTAATGAAAATGCGAAAGCGGGACTAGTATAATTTTTTTAAGTTAATGGACTGCTTTGTATATTGTTTTCTTGACATACTGCAGGGACAAAAACATATTTTTAGAATAGTTTCATACCTTACACAAATCTAACCCAAAATAATTGTTTTTCTAGTAGATTGAATTGGTGAATGAAAAAAACAAAACTGTGACCTTATCTGTTTTTCTCTGTTCATCCAATTTGCCCGTTATCACTTCAACCCGAAAGCTTACTTGTATAAAAAGATGAATGCTGCATAAACTGATACATAAGCTTATAGCTTGGATTTATTTGCGTCTTAGTTCATATATAGTTGCTTCATTACCATGATCAGATTTCCACATGATCAGATTTGGAAATCAACTTAATTGGTCAATGTTCATTGGTTAATTATTAATAGATGATGTTTACATCGGGACAATTACAGACTAACGGCAGATAGACGGGCAACAAGCTGCGCCGCTACCCCCTTCTGAATAGCAAACCCTACCCTACTAAATACAACGTTCCCTTTAGCATGGGCGGAGTTACTGCTGACCACCTGCTGAACCCGCTTAAGGAACTGAACCGCGTCAGGGCCAAGAGCGCCAAAGGTGTCAAAAGCAAACGGTATGAACACGTGCTGATTCTCAAGGCAAGCTTTCTCGTGCTTAGCTACTTTACCCGCCTCTGCCTTGTTTATCGCATGACCCACCACAAACCCATGGCCCCGTAGCCCAACGAGGGGGGACACACCTGTCAAATCAACGCACGCGTGCTTCCCTTTTTCCCATCCAAAAACAAGAATGTCAGCGGGTCGTAGGGTTGATCTCCCATCTAAAGGGTCGGTTAAGAAGTTCACCGGGGCTTCCTTTTTTGCCGAGATCCCGGCCCGCTTAAGGACGTCGTAAAGCACATCTCGAACTAGATCATGACTCGTAATCAATTATATATAGATGACTCGTAGTTAATTGACTATGATTAGTCTTATTGACTCAGTCATTTATATATAGGCATGTCTTATTAACTTGTTTACAAATTTTTCTCAGGTTGGGGGAGGAAAGATGAATACACATATGATGATATTGATGAAATTCGTGAAAAATGCTTGACTTTGCGGTAACCTTCATTTTCTGGTGAAATTTTGTAACATTAATAAAATGTTGTTAACTTCGAAATGTATGTTAGTATTTTATGAAATATTGTATGAAATGAATTGTATTGCTATATGTGTGTGTGTGTATGTATGTATTTTATTTTGTATTATGCAGGGCCGGCCCAATGATTCTGGTGGCCTAAAACGAGTAAAAAATTGGGGGCCCTTTTTTAAGAAATTTAGAGTAGTTATTTAAAAAATATTTTCATCCCACTTCACATTCAATTGAATGAATATGTTAAATTTAAACTAAAATTGTTTCAATTCTCTCTAGATGCTCTATTTTATAATATAAATTAGTACATGGTTTTTTTTTCTTAAAAAAACAATAATTTTAATTTAAATATTTGGAAACACGTCATGGTGAAATCTGATAAGAGAATACTGAAATACATCATGTGGACAACAACATACACATTGGTCTCTTTTAATATTGGCGTTTACAATTATGATGCACATATATCATTTTAATTTCAAGAAAAACAAGTTGGATAAGATAATATCGAATATTAAACTTATGAACTTGAAACAAGTTTTAATCGCGAACTAGGAACTACTACGTATGCGTAAATTATTTTTTTTAACAACATAATCACCAAACAAGAATCATTATTATGGTAAGAAATGGAAAAGGTACATTAAATATTAGAAGATGATTCTATATGTATTTTGGGCTTTAATTTTAATGTTGTGCTGTCTTTCGGGGTTCTACAAAAATAATTTTTTTTGAGGTGTGAGTGAATCGAACCATGGTCCTTGGCCGCAAACAGAAAAGAGAAACAAACTACCATCACACTAGAAGATCTTTTTGTTTGTAATAACAAACTAAAAATTTTGTATCTTATCTATATACCTCTCTTTAAAATGGGGGCCTTAATTTTTTTGAGGCCCAAAACCTTAGCTTTGGTTTGATATACAATTGGGCAGGCCCTGATATTATGAGACATTAATTGTCATTTAAAGTGAAAATTTGTAATTCCACAAACTTTTTTTAAAACATCTAAAACCATGACATGCAAATGCTTGTAAAAAATGCATGTCAAAAGCGCGTGTAAAAATTGCTTGTCAAAAACGCGTGCCATAAGTAGATGACATACAAAAGCACGCCATCTTCATTTATGACAGGGTCTTCCATGACGCCCCGGGGTTTGTCATCTACTCATTTTTATGACATGCATTGAGCGTCATTAAGTGTTTATTTTCTTGTAGTGAATCACATATACTTACCGATTGAAACACATAGTTTTGATATACCTAACAACCAAATGTCAACTTCATGAGTTGCATCATTGGAAATTTGGAAGCTTGAGTTCATTTCTCTAATCTTTTGTTAGAGCTCATGTTTGCATAGTGTAGGTATCGTGAATGGATCTAACTAAGTTCAGATCAATCCATAACAACGATGAGCGGAAATCACCAATGTTACTCGGATCTCGGATCAAGAATAACAATAGAACCCGTAGAGAGAGAAGGTAGGAGAGGTAGAGAGAATGAATAAAAGAGCAAAGTTATGGTGCATGGGTGAATGTGTTATTTATACCTCATGCACATATGTTATTTACTTGGGCCTTATGGTCCGGCCCAAATGGACAATTACATAGTTTATGGTCTTAGGCCATACACAACATGCTAAAAACAAATACAAGATAAATTCATCTAATACATAAAGCCTAATACAATAAATAAACAAAACCATGCCTAACACATAGAAGTACTAATAACTCATCATTCTCTTGTTTTATGAATTGAATGTTTTAAGCCATAAAATGCTAGATTCATAGCCATTGTACCATTTGGATGGAGAAATCCTACTATATTTAGAAAGAAGAGCTTTTTAATCAATTTATTTGGAAATATGTTAAAGCAAGTAGGAAGGAGTAGAAGCTTTAAAAACCTTGTTACTTGTTTGAAGAAAGCTTGCTCGAAATTTGCTTAGTTCTGTATGAGCCGAGGCTTAGCCAAGGTAAGCTCCGCTTGTGGCTAGCAAGTTGTGTCACATTTCACAATAATAATACCTTTTTAAACCATAGTTTTAAACATAGTATATATTTTTAGCCCATATAGTACATGGCTTTTCTAAGCTATTATGATTCAAGATTTTAATTTTTAGATTTTTAGCTTATTATATTCATCTATTAGACATGTTAATGATGTATGCAAGTATTTGCACTAACGGAATCTAATGAGTGGTATGATAAACATGAAGCCGTTTTGATCTTGGATGGTGAAATCATAAATGGATACTGATGTTGGAGTAAAGTAATTATACAATATGTATCCTAACCATGCTATGTTGGCTTGTAAATAAGCTAGGTATGCTGATGCCTACAAGACGGCGAGTCAAAGTGGAGGACAAAGGTAATGAAGCTTCTACGGACTAAGGTAAGTTTAGCTTACATTTAGATCTACAGTAGAAACTCGATAAATTAATACGCTATTATTTAATAAACTCTCTAAGATAATATTTTTTGCCGGTCCTGACTCGGGGATAGGGTACTAAATTAATAATTCGCTAAAATTATAAGATAATACATTTTTGATAATTTCTTTAGACCTCATATAAAATATAAATTAATAATTCCTTATATATAGCATATTACATGAATGATTTATGAAGGTTTCTTGAAAAATGACTCAATTGTCTTTTGTTTTTTGTTGAAAGCAATTTCCCTCTTGAATCCCGTCTCTAATTTTCCTTAGCATGGTAAGAACTTCTGGTGTTGTTTTCTCATAGCTCAACAAGAAATTTTTCAATGTGATTGCCGCTTTAATAGCTTAGTTTCGCGAAGTGATACATTGAACACAAGAAGCATAATAAGTTGAGAGATTGAAGGTTTCTTTCAAATTGGGTCGTTCATTTGATATACATGCATTGTATACAATAATTAAGTGGAAGCTTGAAAGGTGTTTGCAAACTAAGTATTCTACTATAAATTAATAAAATATTAATTAATATATAAATTAATAATTATTAATTTATCGATTAATTAATAACTCTTTTAATTAATAAATTTTGGTGGTCCCAAGTGTATTATTTTATAGAGTTTCTATTATATTAAGTAGTGGGTTAAATTATTATAAATATACTTGTAGTAATTTCAAATCCGCGTTTTGGAGTATTTTATTTGTGAAATTTCATATGGTGGGAGTGGGTCATTTTAATATGTTTTAAGAATATATTGCTAAGTATGGCTTCGAATTGTGAACGCCGGCCGTTTCAATCCATTTAAAAGGAATTTTGATTATTTTAACTTTATACATTGATAACGGGTCATATCAACCCGTTAGAAATGTAAGTGAACTTACTATGCATTAGTAAACATCTCGTTCACTAAGTTATATTAAACTTTCGGATATTCTTGAGGATAAGAACATGGTAAAGCCTTATGGTTATGCTATGAGATGAGCATCTGGATATAAGTAATGGGTTTCGCCTATCATAGAACTATAGAAGATGTACATTGATAGCCGGAGGAGTATGCATAAATAAAGAGTCCGAGGATTTAATGTGTTTAACCCAAATGTGTATACGTCATCAATATATATATATATATATATATATATATATAAATTTTATCCAAAAGGATTGCTTCATACGAAGGTAAGTTAATACTCAAAAGCTATTTCTTAATATGTATGTACTATTATTATGTTATTGTAAGTCAACATAAAGGGGTTTAGTTTGGTTTGGAGTGAAGGTATTATTTTGTATTTATCTTAAACAACTAGATTATGAAACAGTTTGAGGGTTTTCAACTAATTCTAGATTCTTTTGTAAATGTCTATTAAAGACGGATAGCTTAAAGTATTTTGGTAATGGTTATATATCCCTGATAGTTTTTTTTTAACATTTAGCACAAACCAAATTACATCTGGATAATGGGTAAGCGAGCAACAAGCTGCGTCGCTATCCCCCTTTTGGATCGCAAAGCCTATTCTACTAAATATAAATCCTTGGTTACTCGGGCTCTGCGAGTCACTGTGGACCACCTTCTGCACCCGCTCCAAAAAACGAACCGCCTCAGGATGGGTTTAGGGTTAAATCATGAATGTTAAATTTTGAATCCCCAAGTTTAATTGTTAATTTAAAAAAAAATTAGATTGGGACCTTTTCCGCTGCATTTTTTTGTAAGTAACAAGTATTAAAAATGAGGGTGTAACAGAATTTAACGTAAATGTCATATATTTCCAAGAAGATGCATTAAGGGTCGGTCTACTATTGCTGACCTTTCTATTCTTAGTGCAGAAGAACAGTCCAAGTTTCGAATAGTATACGTTCCTCTATATGCCATTGCGTTGACTTTAGGCATTTGTATATTTCTCAGTACGTTCCTCCACTAAATATCATACCCATCATTATGTATATATAATATATACACACACATAAACAGTTATATTGTAACCCCATATATTCAGGCATAATTAATTAATTGTTTTACTATACAAATATGAAGCTATTTCAAGCTACCTGCATCTCCTTATTATCCTTTCACTAACAGCAACATCAGTACTTGCAACTCCAAATGCCCTGAGACGGTGCAATGATACTTGCGGGAACAACGTGACGATTCCATACCCTTTTGGAATCGGCACGGAATGCTCTATCAATCACTGGTACACCGTTGTTTGTAAATCATCAAGGCCATATCTAAATGTATCTGCGCTCCACCAGCTGGAAGTGTTGCGTGTAAACATGACATATCAAGAAGTCGCTGTTGATACAACAACTATCTCTTATTGCTCAGACCCAGGTCGGAAAAGCAGTCAGATAACGAGCATCGATCTTCGTAGCAGCCCCTTCTGGTTTTCTGAATTTAACAATATATTTGTTTCTGAGGAGTCATGCGGTAATGCTACTATGATGAATAATAAAAATGCTACCACGTGTTCGACTTCTTGTCCGAATAACAATAACGTTACTGAAACAACAAAGGGCAATTTTGGTTCTGATCGTTGCATAAAGAATTTTGATCATCCTTTTCAATATTACAGCATAAATCAGACGAGTTCGGGCAGAGATGCAGGCTGTGGGTATGGGATGCTGGTGGATGAGGATTCATACGACACGGAAAACACTTCTGTTGCTTCCGTTCCCATATCCCTGTTCTGGACCCTCAATGACATCCAAAACTGCTGTCCAGCAGCTGAGAAGGGCAATGTTACAATTGGAATGGCATGCATAGTTTCTGATATCTACACAGGAAACCCACCCTTATTTATCAGATGGATGTGAAGGTACGTATCTATTTCTGTTTGCTTTAAATTTGTGACAGAAAATATGTTCTTGATCATCTTATATAACTTTTGTTTGATTAGTAAGGGAAGAATGTGCAAGCTGCCCTGAGGACTGTGTACAGTATAGAATTACAACAACCGATGTCGCTGGCTTTAATAAAAAATTTACCTACAACTACACTTGTCCACCTAATTACCCTCCACATAATTCTGGACGCAAAGCTATGGGTGTTATTCTAGGTAATAATCTATGACTATATTACTCTTATAATTATATATCCATAAAAGTATTCATTTTAAATGTTGAGGTTTCACGTCTGGTAGTTATAAAAAATATTTCGTGTCATCCTCCTAACATATAGCTCTGCCATGACCGTAAATGAACCGAAAAGATATCCATGAATTCACACTTTGTCCCCACCGCGGCACACGGGTTAAATTCTGCTAGTTTAAACTAAAATCGTGTATTAGTTAAGTTGTGCCTCTCGTGATTAGTTAAATTGAAATCATGCATCGGTCAGTTCCGTTCTGCGTGTATTAGTTAAATTGAATTCTGCTAGTTTAAACTAAGATCGTGTGTTGGTTAAATTCGTGTGTATTAGGTGATCTAGAACGATCCTAATCATGGTACATTATAAGAACCATATTAAACCAAACAAACAAACAAACAAAACGGTTGCCACCAATCACTATCCAAAATTTGTTTTTCTGCCTCATGCTTGCAGACATGTGGATTTCATTGATGTGGTGCACAAAAGTTTTGCATCCATTGTCCACTTAAATCTTACAATATCAACACTTTCGTATATTTTATACATAAACTAGGTAGTAAACCCGTCGCGTTGCGGCGGTGGGTCACGAATTTAGTTGGTATCAGTTAAGTTCCATAGATCATCATGACTAAATAAAATTAAGTTTCTAAACACCCAAAAGAGTATACGGACACAAACAACTTATAATCAAAGGAACACGAATTTGGTCGCCATCAATTAGGTTAATATGCATTATTCCTTAAAAATAAACTAATAGATTGCCAAGATAATATTGAAACGGTATAACATATGATAAAAAAAAATAACATATTTAAAACGATGTTTATTCGGTCGTAAAAGACGGCCATTGCAGTAGCAAATCAACCCGAATTTAGGGGTGGTATCGGCTATGTTTGTTACGGTATCGAAACTAAACCCTTAAAAAATTATTTCAACAAGTTAAAATATTTAGAAAAAACACGAGCGTTGCGTCGGTGAGTTGGCACGAATCCGTTCAGTATTAGTTAATATCAGTTAGGTTCATTACAAATATGGAACTAAACATAAAAGTTATTATATTTTAAATAAAAGACTCGATTGAGGAAAAAAAGCATTAATATAACAAATAAAATAACACTTAAAAGATAACTTAAAAATTGAAACTTGATACTAAAGGGTCTCGAACTCATACACCTAGGCAGAAGATAGGAAAAGTAAGATAAGCCATCCAACTAAACAACAAGCTTTCTTATTCATTGAAATTAAATCTATAAATCGTCAAACAATATGAACCTAATAAACCTAATTGTGGCTACGGTTGATTTTTATCTATAGTATATAACAGACTTGATTTTTTTTAATTGACTTATTTTGTGTTTGTTTGACTTAGGTGTTGGCATAAGTGTGGGTGTATTTTTTCTTGTGCCAACCAGTTAAGCATTGTACAAATGGATCAAATAAACTTGAGAAAGAAAACAAAATAGGTTCTTTAGAAGAAATGGTGGCATACTTTTAAAAGAATAAGAAGAAGTCGACTCGTCTTTAGTTGGCAAGACCATACTTTTCACGTCACGTGAGCTAGAGAAGGCCACCAACAACTTCAATAAGAAGAAAATTATAGGTTGAGGAGGCCAAGGTACCGTGTATAAAGGGATGTTGGTGGATGGAAGGATCGTAGGGATAAAAAAAAATCAAAAGCTATTGAAAGCCAATTAGAACACTTCATCACTGAGGTGGTCAATTTTTCCCCAAGTCAATAATAGTAACGTAGTCAAACTATTGGGATGTTGGTTAGAGATGTCCTTTTGCTTGTTTATGAATTTATTCCAAATGGTACCTTGTATGATCGTCTTCGTAACAAAACTATCGAGTTCCCAATTTCCTTGAACATGATATTACAAATTGCTATAGAGGTCGCAGGAGCACTAACTTACTTTCATTCAGCTACTTCCATTTCAATATACCTTAGAGATCCAATAAAACTACCAATATACTTTTGGATAACAAATACAAGGCTAAAGTTTCGGACTCTGGAAATGTAGGACATGGGTCACAATATTATTTATAGATAATAAAATAAAATAAGTATAACGATGTTCTCGTTATACAAGAGAAATACCGTAGTAGAATACTGTGTACAAAACAAAAATAATAAATATAAAGAACAATTTATATTAATATAAAGATTCATGTCGATGACATTGGTGAGAACTTCAACAGAAACTTCTTGAATCGAGTCTTTCACCCCATTGAGTATCTTCACGTTCGTCTTAGTTTTCCTTGGTGAGACTACAGATTCTTGTTCTTGACTCCATTAACCGCAACAAAATATAAACATAATAATATATATTGAGCGTTGGTTGATGCACTAATTCAATATGCTTTCTTTAAAACAAATTTTGGGTGTCTACTAAAGAGTCTGTCTGTCTCCTAGTGTACAACAACCGGAACAGTGTGCGTACAGTCATAGATAGCACTCGCACCGAAGATTGCGTTAGGTAAAGTGATGTTATTGAAAAGAAATAAGGAAGAATAAGATGGTGATGGAAACGAGTAGAGAGTACTCTTCTCCATAGGTTCCCGCATATGGGGTATTCAAGTGTTCTCACTTCTCCAATAATTCTTTTTATCTCTTATGAATGAGACACAAACAAACTCTTATATAGAGCTATGCATGGATGAAAAATCTCTTATTAATTAAAAACTTAATACTAGAATTTATACCTCTAATAAAGTGGCATAAATACTCTAGTTAAGAGACATAAAGCATCAATTAAGAATTTAGTCTTCAATTCATCACTTAAAGAGTCATAATTAATAAAACCACCAAATATCTATTCATCATATTTTTCAACAAGAACTTCAAGGTTTGTCCCAATAGAGCATACTCATTTGACCACCTTAGTCAACGACACCATTGGATACATTGATCCTGACTATTTCCAATATGGCCAATTCACATAAAAAAGTGATATTTATAGTTTTGGAGTTATTTTGGTTGAAATGCTATCCGAAAAAAAAGCATTTTCCCTTACTAGATTTGGTGAAACTAGAAGTTTGGCTACACACTTTATGTTGGCTATGGAAGGACATGCTATGTCTATTTTAGAAGCAGTTGTGATTAAAGAGGGTACTAGAGATGAGTTTCTCTCATTAGCTAATCTTGCAATGCGATGCTTGAATTTGAATGGTAAGTATAGACCAACAATGAAAAAAGTAGCTGTAGAGTTGGAAAACATACGAACCACACACATTTCCTCTACGGTTCAAACTAATACCAGCGTGCCATGTCTGTAGAGGAAGACTTGATGCTAGCATCTGGTGCATCCTTGTCAACATACTTGAGTTTTAATGCTAGCACAACTTGATAAGAGAAGATGTCAATCTTTGTTTATTGTTTAGTAAATTATTGTTGTCATATAGATATATGTTTGCAGAGTGTGTAATAGAACTTTATGTTATAGTATATGGTTAAATATGAGAAATACCAAATTAGTTTCATTTCCTGGAGAGTGGATGTGTGAATTTATTGTTAACTAGTTTTTATCCCTCGTATTACAGGGTTGTTTTATCTTATTTGCTTATAATATTTATTAATCTTTTGAATTTTTATTTTTTTATGGTATAAAATTTAATAATATACTTATGGTTTGATAATAAACTATTTCATAAATAAATGAGATGTTATAACCCGATTTAAAAGCTATATGGGTTTGATGAGACCCAAGACCCGTTTATTTTTTTACTATAAATTTGGTTTTTTAATTATAAATAATATATAACGTTTTTTTAAATAAATCAGATATTAATTTTGAGTATATCCCTACTTTATAGGATTTTTAAATCAAATATTTGGTGAGATTAGTTTTTAATTTAATGAGATGTTATAACCCGTTTAAAAAATAATTGGGTTTGATAAGACTCATACCCATGAATTTGGGTCAAATGCATGAGAAGCTTCCATTTAAAATCAAGCAAATCTGGTGACTCCAAAAAAGGGGGGAGCGACCACATCGCGACACATAGGATTTTTAGGTTTTCGTTTATATATATTACAGACTAGTTTTTAGCCCGCGTGTTACGCAGGTTACTTTTAGTTCTTTTTTTTTTAATTATTGTGGATATATATTTTTCATGTATGATGTGTTTAGGTATTAAAATTAAATGTGACATGAATGTATAATTTTATGTTTATAGTTGAAGTTAAAGTTTAATTTATTTGTTTTAGTTATGTTTGCATGGAGTTGTTAAGTTTGCTTGGTGATGCGGAACGTATATGTTGTTTAATAGTTCATCTCAAGTAGGCTGTCATGGATCTATCAATTAATGTGGCCCATCTTTTTGTTATTTCATATTTAAATTTTAAACTTGATAGTGCATTGGACTTTGATTGAATTGATGAATTTGTATATCTTAAGGCTAATTTCATGGCTTGATTAGTGTTCAAATCAAGTGTGTGAACTTCAAATTAACAAAAATGAAGTTGTTTGGAGCATCGGTTCGAGCTAAGTTTTACATTAATCGACTTGTATGCTTTCTCCGATCATAAGCCCTAAAACTCGGTTTGAAATTCAGAAAAAAAAACTTAACGACGTTAAGTTTTTTTAACGGGGACCATGAGAGCCATTTTTTAAATTTGGGACCACCGATGGGAATAAACTAAGTTGAGATTGTTATCAACCAATAACAGTTTGTTGGGATTATTAAAATTAATTTGCCTTTATTGTTTGGACGAAAGTTTGTTTAGGTTTAATACATACATATTAGTTCGTTAGTCACATTTACAAAGTTTTGTTTAGATTTAAGACATACACATATTTTGGTTGTCATTTTTGCAATGATTTTTTTGTTTCTATGAAAAGAATTGTTTGTTTGTTATTTAGTTGTATGTTACACGAGTTGTTGATGTAATGTTTTTATTTTTGTACAATAACGCACGTAACCGAAACGATCGAATTCGCGCCAATTTACCGCCTCAACACTTAGAATTGACAATGCTTAGGTTTACCATCGCTAGGTAAAATTAATTCATAACTGAAAGATATTGTTTAAAACAAACACGGTATAAGCGAACTAATTTTTACTATTTCAATAACATACATTGCGAACTATTACAATGGCAAACTACTACAATATTCCAAATAATGTTCTTTGGCTAACAATTTACTTTGTAACAATAGCATCCACTCTACAACATGAAGATATCAATTTTGAGCATCCATTTGAACCAAAAAATTAGCATTGACAACATGGTGATATCAAAACAGTAACATCAATTGAACCTAACAATAGCATTCATGTAGTCTATATAGCTATAAAGTTCAGAATAGCAAACTTGTTAAGGCTGCAAAAGGTCCCGATTGCAATGTGAAAACATAAACATTTTCATAGTGTCATCACATTTGCCAAGCCAAAACAACAACTGCATCTTTTTCGTTCATAATCATAGCCTTCGTTTTTACATATAATAAGACAAATAAATGCTACAGTTTATTTTATGTTATCTTGGTTATAATCATGTGAAACAAAATTTTCTTATGTAAACAATTTTAGTTAAGTACTGTCAAGTCAAAATAATAGTTCTTGTTGCTGCTAAGTGTAGCAGATTTCGGGTTTCATAACATGCATGCAGCAACATAGACACGGCGGATGTCGTATATTTATATAAAAATTCAGCCTTGATTTTTTCCTTAATTCCTTTTCATAAAGTTTTGCTTTCAGGTTTACATTAGTATCGGGTTGAAATTGTTACGAAATCTACAATATATTTACCTACATCATTAGCGATCAATCTATCGATCTTTCCTTCCAACAATACAAGACAAATAAGTCTACCTACACGCGTCTAATTAAATTGGTACAAAATACAACCTTCACAAGATCAGTGACAATAATATTAATTTCAAACCCTAAAAAACTGAACTTAAGCTAAGAATAGCATATAATAATTGTGTGGCCGTAGCGAACATTTGCTTTCATAGTTTGAGGTTTTGATCTCTCTAAATTTTTCATTATAAATGATAATGAGCCCAACAAATTCCATATGCAGCGTCACCGGCGCCAATCGCATTCACAGCGTAGATCTTCTAACTACAATCACAATTATCAAGAAATCGAATTTAACGATGCACACTTTAGTAGATGAAAAGGTGTCATATGTATAATAGTATATTACCGGGAATGGAGAGTCAAGGGTTGGAAAAGCAATCTGATGTGTCGCGAGAGGGAACGCAACAGCTCATCATCGTTATTCGACGTGAAATTGAAACCCTTACGGATATGTTTCTCACTGGTCATGACTAATTGAAACCTTGGTTATCAAAAAAGAAAGTGAAAACAGATTATACGTTTGAGGAAAGTCACCTGTAAAGTGGCTTTGTTCCGACTTTGGTTGAAAGTATGTAGATCTAGATGGCGTCTATGATCGGTGGTAGAGAAATGTATCCTCTTCAAATCAAAATTTGGTTTAAACAGCCAGTTCCAACTTCCACACCTTAAAACTTTTAAAGCCAAACCATGATCTAAACCCTGCATTACAAACCGACCAAACCCGCTATGGCTACGTTTTAGATAGTTAAAAAACATTTCTAGCCCTAAGCACTCTTTATTCCAAATGTCTACTCAAATACATAAACGAACAATAGATCCAAACAAACTTGTTTCACATAACAATTTAAAAATAGAAAAAAGCCAAGAAACTGCCAATACATATTTAAACCTAATAGCTTGAGCAAAATATAAATTAATAAGAAGATTATTATTTATTACCAAGATTCTTATTAAGTGAACTGATTCAAAGCAGGTTGAACTTTCAAAAGCTCCGAACAACTTGCGGCCATGTCACAAACCTATGAACATCCTTCTTAGGCGGCAATGCTCCTTCAATTCCAAATTGCTTCAGCCTCCTAAACAGCGGGTTCACAGGGTTTTTTTTAAATTTGTCGTTTCACCCATATAACAAAGTTGACGGTCGATTTAAATATTGTTTACAGTTTGTGACAAACTAAAACAAACCCGTAAACAAAACCATTCCTCACATTAGTAACCTTCAATATCAAATCCAACATGTGGCAAACAAAAAAACCGTTGCGCATTTGAGTTATTCCAACAATATCATCTAACACTTTAAATCACTTGTGAGGGTAATTGGAGGTATGCAAACATTTACATCAGGTGGTTCCAAATAATTTGAGGCAAAACTAAACAAATAGTTCACAATTATTATTAATTTGAAGCAAATTTAAACAGGTCATTCATATTATTATCATTTTTTTCTTCTTAACCTAAAGACACCATTGCAATCCATTATCGATTACCACAAAATTGATAAGACACAATATGTAATAAATAATGAACGCAAACAACGATAATGCTATTGAAGTAGAAAACCTAAAAACGGATGAAAAAGTGAGTAAATTCATGTCAAACAATTTACAATCCATCAATAACGAAAATAATAGATATCTAGTTCGAATCAACGAAAGGCTAATTTTGGTTTGTGGACTTACCTTGTAGCAGCGGGATAGTTACCATTGGAAGAGTATTATCGGAAGTCAAGGAGGATGACGAAGATGAGACATTGTCACGGTTAGAAAACAACGGCAGGGCTAGGGTTTTGCGATGAAAGGGGACGATGGTTTGTAGGTGTTGTACCCATTGGCTATCCTAAATCCAGGAGTTCAACTTCAGAATATGGAGCTTTTCCGGTGTGAATAATTTGTCACCACCGCATATTCAATTGTTCATGCCACCGTCTTTCCGACCAACAACCCTAACGTTACCGCCGATTCCAGATGAATGGACGATGAAGGAGGATTTTATAACACCGAGCATAATCGATGTATCACATTCAAGTACTACTGTCACATTAAGCAATTATATATTTCTATATTTTCTGCAATTTTATTTCTTATAATAAGGAAGTATGCAGCAATTCTATCATATATTTCAAACTTCGTTTGACTCATGATAATATTATTCTTAAAACTTAGTACCCAAGCTGGCCCATTCATTAGCATTGCTTACCCTGGCCGTTGATCTAATAGTTGAATGGGACGATATGGGCCTGCATCAAGATGACGATGAATGCCATGCCATGTGCATTACCCTGCAACACCAAAAACCAAATTTAGATACTCTGCAAGTGTATTCTGATGCAATCGCTGCAGGGACAGACTGTTTGGGATGAACAAAAAATGAAAGGTTTATAATTTTCTTTGGATAACCGAATGTAAAGTAGAAATATATTTATGATGGCATCTTGCTGCTTAATAAAATATGGGTTTTGTTGTTAGGCCATATTTGTAAATACTTGAGTTTTTGCATAGGTTTTGTATCATATGGTCATATCAAAGTTGTTAGATTTGAATAACAGTGATGTTTGAATTTGCGCATTTTGAATCAATTATCTAATTAAAATATGTCAATTGATAAAATTAATCACTTTTTTTTTCATACACGGCATTTACAAAACAGAAGCCTTATAAATTAAGATCCAAAAATCAAACCTGATTCAAGGGTCTGGTACATATGGGAAAACTTGAAGAAAATGCCATTAATTCATATAAATAGCGACTGGAAACAAAATATTCACAAATAAACCTACGTAACATCAAATTAATGCAAACACAAACTTCAAATTAATATTAAAATTGAGGAACCTGTCAACATCTCCATGAGTTATTGGCTTTCTGCTGAAGAAAAATAGGGATTATGTGATTTAAGCAATAAGAATCCCAAAGCCCTTCGCTATTTCATTCGATTCCAATCAATTAATCGTCGTCTCAATTATTATCAGTATGTGATCGATCAGATGAGATGAGATGAGACTGGATGGATATTGTGGGAATGGAGAGGAAGGTCGAGTAGGGGAAAGAACGCAGAACACAATTTAGGAGTTTGAGGAAAGGGGTGGATTGAGGGAGGAAGAGGATGATTTTCGATTGCGTCTACAGAGTATATATCAATCATTTGTTGATGACAGAATTAGGTTTTTGGCTAACAGGATGGTGGTTTGAAGGTTGAGATGAGCAGGAGACGAGGTTAGGGTTTAGGGTTGAGTTATTTGTTATTTGATTGAGATGTTATAACCCGTGTAAGGGTTAAACGGGTCAAACCGGGCTAAATCAATGAGATGACTCCATTTACAAATCAAACAATCTGATGGCATGAGAGTGGGTGAGGAGCGACGTGAGAGCGACATGTAAGATTTTATGGTAGGTAATTATATAGATAGTTAGATATGTTTTCGTTTTCTGATGTGTGAAGCCATGGCACCATGTTTATAAGATTCGCTTCTAACAAGCTTTATATCGATCATTTTTCTTGATTGTAAAATGTAGAGTATATTGAGTACCGTTTTATACGAAACATCAAAGTAATGATTTTGATTTTTCTTAAACGTGGTATTACATCGTTGCAGCAACGTCACTTATCGAAATTTTAAACTTGGAGAGGGCTCATGAAGTGATGAGATGTATTGTAAAAAAATCTGGCTGAGATTGACAGGTCAAAGGAGGCTGTTAGTATTATTATTGAGATGAGGAACCAAGGTTTAGAAACGTGTACGCAAACACTAATCTGTGTTTTGGGCTAAACAGATAATGCGGAAAAATATTGGATACCGATCAAGGACCGATATTTGAGATACCGGTTATCATGGTGTGATATCGATGGAACATCGGTAATTTTAATATCATGCAAAATTAATATCTATAGCAATTTAACACTAATAATTAAGTATATTTTCCTACTATTAACTAATTAGCCTTTTGCAATTTGTAAAACACTAACAATCGTAGCAAATATGAACTACTTAAGACTTAATACACTAAGAATTGATAATTAAGCCGTATAACATTGATATCGGGAATATTGGTCAAATATCAATCAAATATCGGTCAATATCGACGATTTATCGGTACCGATATTTTGATCGATATATTACCAAGGTACAGACAACTGATACATCACTGATATATTGGTGATATATCGACGATCGATGTAGTACATAGTTTTTTTAAGCTATTATGATTCATAATATAATATAAACGAGTTATCTAATAAAAGAATATATATTTGCATATGTCATATTTAAATGTTTTGAATTGTTATTATCGATATTTTAGAAATAAATAAATATTGAATCTGCGAAATGCAACGAGTCACAAAATTTTCATAAAAGTGTGAGTAACTTTTTGTTATTATCTTTAATCTCCCGTTGGCTTAATCATTGTCTGATTCCACATATCAAATTTTACAGAATTCACATTTTCGTTGTAAATTTTTTGTTTTATTTGATTATTGATTTCATAACAGATAAAATACTTTAATATAAAAGGTAGTTACATGATTCAAAGAGATATTTACTCACACACGAAATCCAATTTTAATGGATTAAAAGAACTTACAAGTATATGTTGAATAATCATATTTTGTCTTCTCACTAATTCTCCTATATTTGATTTTTCTAGTGAGATAACATCGGATTGAGATAGTTTCAACTTTTCTAAGAGATACTATTTCTTTCTAGTTTGATTTTTTTTCTCAATACAAATATATATATATATATATATATATATATATATATATATATAAAAGGTTCAAATAAAAAATAATTATTTTGTGAGAAGTGTAAGAAGAACTTTAAAATAAAGTAAACCACCTAAATATGAAAGTATAACATGTAAATAGGAAATATACAATTTTTAGAAACTATCAATCTCAATCATTAGATCCTAGATCCAATGGTGTACATCTATTCTTATGTTTCTCACAAAACTATTATTTTTTACATTAACCCTACCTAGTACATATATATATATATATATATATATATATATATATATATAGAAAAGAGTTCAAATAAAAAGAAAGAGTTTCCTAAGAATGGTAAGAACCAATAGATTTTTGACAAGTGGCATTACAATCTATGGTGAAAGAACAATTCTAAGAAACTATGTCGGTTATAGTGGTGAAAGAGTAATTGTAGGAAACTATGTCGGTTTTTGGTAATTTTAAATCTCAACCATTGATTAACATGATCTAATGGCTATAATTTATTCTTAGTCTTCCTATGAAACTACTTCTTTTTAGTATAACTCTCCCCTATATATATATATATAGGGGATGGTTCAAGAGAGAAATGATATTATTGCAAGAAATGAGAAAAGAATATAGGCCACTAGTTTTGTTTTAAGTTTTAAATGCTTAAAGCTAAATAAAGAAAATATTAATCATTCTCTTTTTCAATTAATATAACTAATAAACCATAATACTTATCTACTTAATTAATATAACTAATTAAATTACTATAATTGGAAAATATTAAGAATTCATTTATTTTTGTAACTTATCTTTTGTGTCTTAAATTTTTATCTTACACAAGTATAATTTATTCATACATTAAAATTTTTTTTTATCCAAAACTAATTTCTTCCAACTCAATATATTAATATCCATCAAAAAATACTTACATTATAATGAATAATACCAAAAAACTATTTAAAAATTAACAAAAAACATACAACATACACAAAAACGTATAATCTACACTTGTTCTAAGAATAAGACAACATATAACATACATACGAAAAACATATAACCTACACACAAAATTCATCATCAATAAAATACACATTCATACGAAAAGATATAACCTACACACGAAAATTTTATCTTACACAAATACAATTTATTCGTACATTAATTTCTTTTTATTCAAAACCAATTTCTTCAAACTCAACATATCAATATCCATCAACACGTAGTTACATTGTGATGAATAATACAAAAAACTATCTTACACATGTTTGCATTAAATGTCAATAAAAAATATACAACCTACACAAAAACATATAACTTACACTTGTTCAAAGAATAAAAAAACATATAACCTACATAAGAAAAACATATAACCTACGCATGTGTAGGATATGTGTATCTTTTTGTAGTTTATATAATTGTTGATGTCGAATTACAAGTGTAAGTTGTATGCTAAATGTATGTTGTACGTTTTTATCGCTCAAAAAAAGTGTAGGTTATATAACTTTGTGTAGGTTGTATATTTATTATTTACATTTAATGGACATATTTGTATGATATTTTTTATTATTATTTATGACAATAAGTTTTATAGGCATACCAATGGAAAAATAATATATATTATATTTTGATATTTAATGTTAAGAAACATGCTAATAAATTGAGTAAAAATTATTTTTTTAATATAAAGAATAGTATTATATGAATAAATTGAATTTATGTTGAATAAAATAAAGAATGTGTAAATAAAAAATAAAACTAAATTAGTGTTTTTATCTTTTTAAATATTATAATTAAATTATTTAGATATATTAATTAGAGAGAGATTTATTATGGTTATATTAGTTGTATTAACTGAAGAGAAAGGGAGTGCATTTATTGTTGCATTTATATCTTTTTTATTTATTTTTAAATATTTAAAATCTAAAATAAAACTAGTGGCTCATATTCATTTATCTCATTTCTTGCAATAATTTGATTTATTTCTTGAACTTAAACCCCCTTTTATATATATAAACGAAAACATAAAAATCCTACGCGTCGCGATGTGGTCGCTCCCCATTTTTTTAGAGTCAATCTTATGTGTCGCGATGTGGTCGCTCCCCCCTTTTTTTAGAGTCAATCCTACGTGTCGCGATGTCCCTTTTTTTGGAGTCACCAGATTTGCTTGATTTTTAAATGGAGACCTCTCATGCATTTGACCCGAATTCACGAGTATGGGTCTTATCAAACCCATATATTTTCTTAAACGGGTTATAACATCTTATAAATTAAAAATTAATCTCACCAAATATTTAATATAAAAATCCTATAAAGTAGGAATATACTAAAATTAATATATGATTTATTTAAATATATATATATATATATATATATATATATATATATATATATATATATATATATAATTAAAAAACCGATTTATAGTAAAAAAATAAACGGGTCTTGGGTCTCATCAAACTCATATAGCTTTTAAACCGGGTTATAACATCTCATTTATTTGTGAAACAATTTATCATCAAACCATAAGTATATTATTAACTTTCATACAATAAAAAAAAAAATTCAAAAATTAAATAAATATTAAAAACAAATAATATAAAACAACCCCCGTAAGGTCGTAATACGGGGGATAAAAACTAGTATATATATAAATTGGATCTTTAAAATGAGTATTTTAATCTCTTTAATTTGAGTAAGTATTACCATAGTTTTTTTCAATTCAAAAGAATTAACATGCTACGCATTAATAGGTAGAGGTGTTCACGATTCGATTTGAAATTATTAAGTTATGTCCAAACCGGACATAAGTTTGGTTCAGTAGTCGATTAATTTCTTTTACTTTTGCTAGGCCGATTTCAAAGTTTTCATACTGTAGTCAACGGTTTGGTTTCAAGTTTATACTGAAAACTGACTGTGTAAAACCAAACCGGACCATAATATTGGTATATATTTTACTTTTTATAGATTTTTGATATCACACACCATTTATTACTTAATTTATACACCAGTTTATACAAAGCTGAAACCACGGAACTAAACAAGAACCAAACCATTTGTAACAGTTCAATTCGGTTCGGTTTTAATTTCCAGCAGTTTGGTTTTGATTTTAGATAATAAAAGCCAGGTATTAACGATTTGGCTTGCAGTTTGACCTAAAACCATCAAAACAGGACCCAAACGCCTCTACTACCAGGATACCCCTGCTTCTTGGATATACTCACATATATGCCTCAACAATCATTTTACACGGGAGTTTAACGTAAATGGCTCATATATTTCCAAGAAGATGCATTAATATGAAAAATGTTAATTTTAATTCTAGAACAAAAACTGAATAGTATACGGCCATTGCAAAGGGTCAGTTGTACTACCAGCATACCATTGCTGACCATCGTAATCTTTAATGTAGAACAATCCACGTATCGAATAGTATACGTTCCTCAGTATGGCCATTCAGCATTTCATGTTTATTTCTCAGTACGTTCCTCCATTAATCGTACCCATCATTATATATAATATATACATAAACAGTTAAACACCCCCATACACTCTCAGGCATAATTAATTGTTTTACTTTACAAATATGAAGCTGTTTCAAGCTTACATGCATCTCTTCATTTTCCTTTCTTTAACACCAACATTACTTGCAACTGAAAAGTACGCCAAGACAGAATGTAGTGATAAGTGCGGGGATGTAAGGATTCCATACCCTTTTGGAATCGGTTCGAATTGTTCTATCAATGAATGGTACACCGTTGTTTGTAACTCATCCAGGCCATATCTATCTAAACTCAACCTGGAAATCTTGGAGGTAAAGTTGGAAGATCAAACAGTTACTGTTAATACAACAACTATCTCTTATTGCCAAGATCGAGCTAAGAACAGCAGTCAGATTAGGAGCATCGATCTTCGTAGTAGCCCCTTCTGGTTTTCCGCAAATAACAATAGATTTGTTTTTGAGGGCTGTGGTGATGCTACTATGACTGATGATGCAAGTGTGGACACTAGGTGTTCGACTTCTTGTCCAGAGAATAACAATGCCGTTGGTATAACTACCAAAGGCTATTTTGGTTCTAATCGTTGCAAAAAGAAAACTAATCGTCGTTTTAAGTATTACAGCATAAATCAGACGAGTTGGGGTAGAGATGAAGGTTGTGGGTATAGGATGTTGGTGGATGAGGAATCATATGGTACACGAAACTCTTCTGTTGCTTCAGTTCCGGTATCCCTCATATGGACCCTTACACCCATTGAAACAGAAGACTGCTGTCAAGGATCTTTCATTAGGTTTCGGATATTTGATACTTTAGCGGTCTCACGGGAATGTTACCTTCAATTTCCCTACACAGGAAACCCTTATTTACCAGATGGATGTCAAAGTAAGTATATCTGTTTGCTTTAAATTTGTGACAGAAAACATATTCTTGATCATCTTAATTATATGACTTTTGTTTGATTAGTAAGGGAAGAATGTGCAAACTGCTTTGATCCCTATTCATGCCGCTACAATAATATTACATACGATGCCATTAATGGCTCAAAATATTTGCCAACTTCACTTGTCCAGTTATATCTTACCCTCTATATAAATCTGGAAGGGAATCATCTGCGGGTGTTATTCTAGGTAAATAATCTCTGCCTATTTGATATCTTCACACATATATACTAGATGTATTTTAGTGTAATTGAATTGACTTCTTAAGCAATATGAATAATAATCAACAAATAAACCAGGAGGTGACCAGTGCACACTTTTTCTGAGTTTACTGTGATCTTCAACATTAGAACTTCATCGATTCTTAGGGTCCCTAAGTATTAGGGGGGGGGGGGGGGGGGGGCTCTATAGAAGCAATGTTTATGAGGCGGCAACCTAGCGAGTTCCAAGGGACAAAGCTAAAGGCGGTTTCCAGCCAATCAGCCATAAACTTGCAAACATGAATTATTTTGATCTAAAACTACCTTTTTCTCGACACTCAGAATATTCAAGTGTTACATTTAACGATCCCCAACAACATATATGTTCTTGACGTGCTGGCCTGGCCAGTGTAGGTAATTGTAATATATTTAGGTTAGACATGCAGGTGACTAACTGAGTAATTATGTCTAAATTATATAATCTAAGAGAAGTGGTGGTCTATACAAATAAATTAAAAGAAAGAAAAACAAAACTCTACACACGGTACAAGTAAAAGCAAAAACGAATGCAACAACAAAGATTAGAACCAGGGGCTACTAGTACTAGTTGATAAAACACGAATTAATCAACTCCAGCATCCAACAATTTCATTTATGTGGTGCACATCGTTTTGCATCCATTATCCACTTAAAATGTGTTGACTTTGATTCTTCCATGACATGCTGGATTTCATATAGGGGTAATTTTGGAATACAAGAAAATTGATTTGTGTTTGATTCTTCTTAGTCTGAATTTGATATACGATAATTTTGGAATACAAGAAATTGTTTTGAGTTCGATTCAAGTTTAAGGAGTAAAAGAAAATGTGACAGAAGGTGACTCGATGACTTATGACATCAGTAATTTCATGTCTTATAATATCTGCAACTCTTTCGTATGTAGACTGTTTGCAAATTTACTTAGTTTTCATTTTGTTCGCTTGACTTAGGTGTTAGCATAGGTTTGGGTACACTTCTTCTTGTGACAACCAGTTATGCATTGTACAAATGGATCAAAAAAACTAAAGAAAGAAGACAAAGAAAGAGGTTCTTTAGACGAAATGGTGGTATACTTTTAAAACAACAACAAGAAGCCGACCCATCTTTAGTAGGCAAGACCATACTTTTCACATCACGTGACCTAAAGAAGGCCACTGACAACTTCAATGAGAACATAATTCTAGGTCGAGGAGGCCAAGGTACCGTGTATAAAGGGATGTTGGTAGATGGAAGGATCATAGCGATAAAAAAATCAAAAGTTGTTGATGAAAGCCAATTAGAACGCTTCATTAATGAGGTGGTCATTCTTTCCCAAGTCAATCATAGGAACGTAGTCAAACTATTGGGATGTTGCTTAGAGACAGATGTCCCTTTGCTCGTTTCTGAATTTATTTCAAATGGTACCTTGTATGATCGTCTTCATAAAAAAATTATCGAGTTCCCAATTTCCTTGAACATGAGATTACAAATTGCTACAGAGGTTGTAGGAGCACTTACTTGCATTCGGCAGCTTCCATTCCAATATACCATAGAGACATTAAAACCGCTAATATACTTTTGGATGACAAATACAGGGCCAAAATTTCCGACTTTGGAACTTCAAGGTTTGTTTTAGCAGAGAAAACTCATTTGACCACTTCAGTCAAAGGTACGTTTGGCTACCTTGATCCTGAGTATTTCCAATCTAGTCAATTTACGGAAAAGAGTGACGTTTATAGTTTTGGAGTTGTTTTGGTTGAAATGCTAACCGGAGAAAGAGCAATTTCCCTAACTAGATTTGGTGAAACTAGAAGTTTGGCTACACACTTTATAGTGGCTATAGAAGAAGGGCGTGTTATGTCTATTTTTGATGAAGTGGTGATTAAAGAGGGTACTAGGGATGAGCTTCTCTCATTAACTAATCTTGCAATGCGGTGCTTGAATATGAATGGTAAGTATAGACCAACGATGAAAGAAGTAGCTATAGAGTTGGAAAACATACGAACCACACACATTCCCTCTACGGTTCAAACTAATACCGGGCCTCCCGTGTGTGAAGGGGAAGACCTGATGCTAGCATATGGTGAATCGTCGTCAACATTCTTGAGTTTCAATGATAGCACAACTTTATTTGAGAAGATGTAAATATTTGTTTATTGTTTATAATAGATTATTGTTGTCATATAGCTATATATTTGCAGAGTACGTAGTAGAACTTTATGTAATAGTATGTAGTTATATGTATATGAGAAATACGACTTTACTTTGTTTTCCTTAGAATGATGATAAGTTCTTCATGTAAGCAATAGAAAACATGATAAATATTAAACCTATGAACCTGTTACAACATGGAGAATAGTAATCGCTGCAGAGTATGATGTAGTCGACATGATTGTCATCTTGATCGAGTTCCCCTTTAGGATGTATAGTTAAGGATGGTGTTATGGTTCTTGAGAGGAACCCGATTTAGGATAGAGGAGACACACAAAATTGTTATGTGTGTGTGATTAGATTATGATGTTATTATTCTCTCTATATATACACCCAAGGTGAAACCCTTTATTAGTTAGTAAAGGTAATATGGTCCATCAACAATTACCAAACTAGTATATAATAAGGTATAGTTAATATTTTGATCTATTATAATATAAATGATTATAATGTCTATATATATATATATATTATATTTAATCATACGTTCCCCCACTTGGCCGAGTAATCATTTATTATGAGTATTAGATAAGCCTGATCAGGAGTCAATATTCATTTTAGCTTTAAACTCAAACTGGAGCAGAGAAATACATTCATTGAATTGAAAATCAGCTCAAGACTCCCATTAATCATACTGCAGTTCTTATTTAAAACATAAGTAGTTATGATCAAAGTTTTCAAGTAAGCCCTTCAACGTTTGATTTGTATAATAATTTGTCTATATATCATTATGCATGCAAAACATATTAAGAGACATACAAAATCAAAACTGATGAGGAAAATTAATAGTTAATCATTCATAGTACGATATGCAGTTGTGCATGGTCGTTAGTAATCCCGTCTTAATTATTAAGCGCTTACATAAGACTTATGGGCGATAGACTTTTAGTTATCGGATCCTTAAGCATATCATGAATGTATTTGATACGAAAATTTAGATTCCTCAATTCGTTTATAAACGAATAACTAATTTCATATCGAAGTTTAATGTAGCACCAGTCGAACTGTTACTGTTGGAGAAAACATGGTAGCTGACTTCATCACAATAAGTCTTCAATATATAATATATATGGAGTTTAATAAAACTTATTAGTACACTAATAAATATTCTACAACATTTATTGCTAATTGTGTTGTGATTAATCGACATATTATGTCATTATAACTTAGCTTGTTGTTATCAGTTCATTATGACTCCTCCATGAGATAGATTTATCTATTGACATAAGAATATATCCCAACATTTTGTTATATTTGAATATAACAAAGTTTAGAGTAATCAACCGGTTTGAGTTCTCACTTTTCATTTAAATTATCTCAAATTATTATGATACCATCATGTAAGGGATATCTCTGACATTTATTATATCAAAGTGTGTATGAGCAATGCTTTGACTTATGTAAAATATACTTGTCAAAAGAATGTCATCTATATAAGGACAAGTTTGAGTTAGCCGCTCCCACTCATTTTAAGGTAGGTACATTAATCCACTTGATTCTTGATGAAAATAAGTATTTCATCACATTATGATGTTTGGATAACCCATATATGGATTTTATTGACTTATAGACTAAATGTTCTTTGACCTTCAGTTTATAACTTTAGGCTATTTTATGAACATATAAATATGTAAGCCAATTGTTACGGAAAGTTGTTTTAATGTTCATCTAATGTAGCTCTTAATTATTATAAGCTACTAGAAAAATAATGATCCTTAAAGAAATCTTTTGTAATATAGGTAAGAAGATTCTTTGATAGTTGGTTTCTTCTTGAATATAACATTTAGCAATCAATCGTGCTTCTTAGTATCTTAACTTTTTATTTTATTTTATTGGGATTTAGTTTAGTTATGAACACTCTTAGGTGATTCAACCAAATCTCAAATGTTATTTTGACTTATGGAGTCAATTTTGCTTATAATAGCTTTATTCCATTTAGAAGATTGATTGATATTAATAGTTTAATTAGAAGGGTTAGGATCATTAAACTTTCCAACATCCATTTCAACTTTAGTTACGGAGGTTACATAATCATCATTGTCAGTAGGGTTTAAAACATAGATGGTCTCCTCAGTTGATTATTGGGTAATTTTAAAAGTCTTGGTTTTATGGATTAGCTCTTGGTTAGGTTGCTATTATTTTAAGGATTCTAAGTGTGTAAGAGTTGGTGCAATATGGTGTACAAGAGGTGTAATCGGAGTAAAATTTAATGACTCTCTTCCCCCGCCTATTGTACTTCTGACAAATTATTATAAGGACTTTTACTGCTCCCACTAACCTTAGAAGCCTTTAGGAAAATTTGCATGCTTATGTTCAATATTTAAAGACCAATAAATTCTAATATAAAAACAAGTTAATGATGTAAGTCGTCGTAGTTTCTCTTGTGAGGATTATTTCAGTAAGAAATCAGAGTATGCCCACACTTAAGAAACAATGAAATTTTTGTAAGAGTAGTAAATTAAACAGAGATAAGTTTTGATGAAATAGTGTTGTGATGGAGCAGTGGGAGTCTTGTACAGGAGGTGTAATTAAGATAATATCAAGTTTTCACTGCCCCACGTCTTGCAAATCTTGTAAGTTATGATTGAGACACTTAAGACTCCCACTGATCTTTAATATCTATAGGAAAAATTCAAGAGAGGTTTCAATGATATACGTGACGTGGGAATCTGTCATATATACGTTAGACTTGATTTTCTTTCATTAATGTCCAGATGTCATAATAAACTTATGGACATATTTAGAAGAAATCGTATTAAGTATATATGAATGGATCTCTTCAAGAGCATGGACTATAGAAAACAGATTAGATACAAGTAAATAGCCTTTTAAATTATAAAAGAATTATGTCTGAATATTCCATTTGAATAAGTTACACTAATGTAAGTTAAATATAACTTCTGGTGGACCCATACTTATTTCTTAAGACAAGTAATATTTAGGCATCTAACACATGATTTAAAATCACTAAGAATAAGATTATATGAAAAATCACCCTCATCAACCATGTCATGATTTCTCATGAAATTTGATTTTAATGGATGAATTTATAGGTTTCATTTTTCTTTTGTTAAATTTTTATTTGCATTATAACAAAAGTTGTGAAAGTATATAGTATCATCAATTCTATTTTTAAATGTTTCAACCAAGATATTGATAACAAATAAAATGAGAGTTTAAAGAAAGAGTGACTTTATGCTGGCTATGCAAACCTCATAACTGTCATAATGTAGCTTAAGTATTGATACTTAATTCAGATTAATCTCTAGAATATCTATGGTATCATAAAGCGTAATTAGAAGACAGTCTATTATGGTTATAATAGCCTTAACATTTATATTTTGTCATTGACACTCATGTTAGTTATTTGTTGATATCGGTAAACAAACTTATAGAACTAGACTCAACCTATAATGTGTTAATTGGAATATTAGGATTAGCATACATAAATATCATTAATATACAACTATCGATTTTAGCCGGTTGTTCTTTTTAAATTATGAATAATTTTGTTGCTTGCCTAATCTAATGATATATTTTTGCAATAAGACTTCTCCTGAGATAACTTAAAGCTGGAAGTAATACTTGTATTTTGTCTATAAAACTTAGAATTATCCTCTTTTAGGTTTTATGTAACAACTCGGACTTTTCAAAAACGATATCTTTGTTAAAACCCGAGCCATTTCGATGATCGGGAAATCTTACCACATATATCGAGAAAATAAACTATTATTATATTATCATTAATTATATATTATATATTTTTTAACTTTCCATAATACACAATTTTGACCCAAAAACCAAAACTTTTACCTCATAATGTATCCACCTTCAAACCATAAGGACTAATGTGCAAATCTTGTGATTTTGATTCACACAATCCAATTACCCAGATCCAACCCGAACCCGTTAACCTAATTCTCAAACCCGTATACGTTTGGGTTGTCTTGGACCTTAATTCTCGTCGTGTTTATGGAAATTGAACCTATACTGGCGTTATACTTACCATATGCGGCCTAACCGATAAGCTAATTGTGTTAACTCAATATCGTGGATTCGTTTTACCTAGTTAGTTTGAGCTGGCCTTAATACGAGCTTGCTAATCAAGTTATTGTTTATAAAAACTCAATTAATTTGGTCTACATGATCCGCAAACCCTAGCCGTCCTTATCCCTTATCCAATTGTGTTACGATAACTGTTTATATCGTCGTTCATATCCTCCGCCGCCGGCCCTATTCTGCTTCTGTTCGTCCTCTTCCATTCACTGTTTAAGGTAACTGGATATACGGTTTTGATCGCGTTTACGTGAGGATCAAAAGCCCTATACTTGTTTTGATTAATTATACGCAATTGGGTCAAATCATATTTCTAGGGTTTTTAATCCATTTTGGGGATTTCCATATTCTGTTTATGATATTTTTGTTTGCATTTGTGTATGTGTTTAGGTCTCGTGAGCCGGCCAACCACCTAGGTTCGAGCCTCACAGAACCTGTTTTTTTGGTTTTTATTTTTGTAAATCTATTAACTCTATATTAGATTGTTTAATCATTTAAATCATAACTTAAATACAATAATCAACAATTATTTTGTCCAAACCTTCATATTTACCGATCACCTTTCTGAACCTTGGTTAATATTATATATATGTATGTAACAGATTAATAAAAGAATTTATAAAGGTTATTGTTTAAAAAGAATTTAAATATAAGATATACATATATATCTAATCTTGTTAATCAATATATTTAAAATACATAATATATATAATTATTTTACATAATTATTATGTATTTTATAAAAGGTTTTATAACTATTAAGTTTTATTTACACTGTTAAATTTCAAAGAAATCTTTATTAATAAATATATAAATACATTAAACATATTTCTAGTTTAAAATGAATATTTAAAACAAATCTCTTTATATAGTGTTTCCAAAACGTATAAATATTTATTCAAGTATTTTTATGTATTCTATATAATTAAATCATACCTTAACGATAAGAACTTGATAATGAAATTTATAATAAATTAAGGTAATAAATAACTTTAGCAAGAACATTGATCATCGAATCCCGAATCTCTATTTAGTTTTAGACTCTTTATTCAATTCGTATGTATTCCGCAACTATTGTTACTTAGGATTTCTCGTCGATAACTTCCGAAGAGCGTAACTCTTGATTACTACCGTTCTTACCGCATTCGTTTATCTCTTGTTTATTGCTAAGGTGAGTACCACATTCCCCTATTTTACTTCTTTTTCCATGTTTTGGGGACATATGCGTAAATTATGTTTCTTATATATACTTATACTCAAAAACTGCAACTTTGTCTTATGTGTTAACAACTTATACCTTACTTGTTTATGTGCTTACTTGCTTTATATGCTTCCGCATTCGGAGATGTCCATCATAATCTCAGTCTAGTATGATCATACACCCGTCGTTATAGCCTTGTGCTTCTCGACATCTCAGTTATGCTTGCTCATTTGGTTAGTTTGTTATTCTCATATGACTTGTTGCAATTACTTATTTTTATATATACTATATGTACATTTAAATTGGTGTGTTGCTCACTCAACATTGTGTTGATAAAACTATTTTATTTTCAACGCATATGCAGGTTTCGTTTGATGTGAAGTAACTGAAGTACAAGATCACTTAAGGATTTATGTTAGAAGAAAATTAACGAGAAAAATATAATTTATGACTTTGATTGTTGATGCACTTTTGTTTTGTTTGGATATTGTATGAATATTTCTTTTATATGAAATCAATAAATAGATATTGAAACTTATAATGTTGCATGGTAGTAACCTTGAGAGCAGTGACAATCAGTTCGCGCCCCGACATTTCCACCGTAGGTTGGGGTGTGACATTTTAGTGGTAGTGAGTTGAATAACATCTTATTTTCTAGTACCGGGCGTTTCTTTTCTTGTACATATGTTGCTAATCAAAACACTCATTTCCTTTGGTACTTCTAAGTGTTATAGTTGATTCTTAAGACACCAAACTGTACTATTGAAAATTTTAGAATGTAATGTACTAGAAAATTGTACTTATTTTCATATGTGAGCCCTTAATTTTATGGGTCATGTATTGTACATTATGATGTATACAGTATTGCCATTTAACCTTATAGTTAGAATTTATAAGGAATGCATGTTATAACATTCGTTACTTTTCAAACCCGAAGATTCAACCCATTTTCAAATTTTCGGTTTTTGCTTATATATATAGTTCGTTCTTATGTATTTACGTTCAATAACCGACACGTTTTGACGTTTCGATGTCATCGTAACTTTCGTTTATAATTTATATAATATTCAAGGTAATTAATCAATCGTTTTCTGTTCAATCCATTTAATTTATACAACTCCGGAATTTAATGTTGTACTTAAACGAGTCCCTAACTATCCAAGTATAATACGAAAATAATCCAAAATTAATAAACTTTTATTTTCATTTATATAACATTGAAAGTATAAGGCCCATTTTGAAATTTTAAGTTTACATTATGCTTTAAAAGAAACTTGAAACTTGAAACTTGAGGGACTCAGTCTGTAAATTATGAAATTCAAAATATAATAATAATAATAATAATAATAATAATAATAATAATAATAATAATAACAATAATAAAACACAACAGCAGCCTCCTTCTTCCTCTCGACTTTTCGGCCGCGGTTCCGACGACGCTCCGACGAGCCTTTTCATCTATTTTTAATGTGTTTTGACTTGAATATTTGATCCAACGTGTTTCTCCACTAACTAATATCATTGATCAAAATAATTAACCCATTTTAACAACCTTAAATCGCGGATTTAAGTCGGGTAACCATCGGATTTCATCAACATCATTAATGTCCCTTTTCTCCCACTTTTTAACGCGTTTAATACCCAAAATCAATTATTCTCTTAACATATGATGTCTAGGCAACCCTTAAAACGCCTATAATATCCCGGATTTTCTTATCTAATCTCAACCTAACCCACTGAATTTTAAGCAAAAGTAAACGACAACCACCCCATCTATTAGTGTAAATAGAACCCACACACTCGTATAAACTCGCACCAACCTTCATCTCCATCTATAACACTCTCTAAGTATCTTTTTGTTCGTCAAAGTTTGTTTTCCGGCGAACTCCGTTCACCATCATTCTGGCACGGTTTGAGGTAAAATTTATATGATTTCCACTTGTTTTTAAGCGACTAACAAAACCCCTAACTTAGTTCGGGCAAGCATGGAACGATTTGAACGAATTGAATTTAGGGTTTGTTTATGAAGATGATGTTTTTGGTAGTAATATATAAGTAAATGTTTTCACATTGTAAACAATTAGCAAGTTGGTTTAGTGGTTAACACATTAATATATCACGGCCTAGACCCGGGTTCGAACCCGGGCCAGAACATAAATTTTTGGTAATTTTTTTAGTTAAAACTTATCTTCTTTGTTTTAATAATTAAATAAAGTTTTTATAAAATAATATAAATCAATAAAACTTATTTTAAGTTAAATAAAATTAGCTATAAGTTATATTTATCACTTTTTATCTAAAAACCCGACTTTTGTTTCCATTAAGTTTTCATTAGAAACTCGGTTAATATTATTATTTCGTTAAACTTTATAACACGCTAACGTAATTATTTTCAAACTAAAATATCGTTAAGATCCATAATTCATAAACATTTTAATTCTCAAAACTGTCAAGTTCGTTTAAAACAAGTTTAACTACAAAAAAGATTGGTATTTGGGACTGAAAAATTAGTCTCTGATACTTGCCAATAAGTATCTAATTGTTATCGGGGACTGATTTGCCAGTCACTAGCCAGTGACAGATTCCTAGTCCTAGATAGTGGTTTTGGGTACTAAAAATCAGTCTCCGTTGTATGACACTAATAAAGACTATCGATCAGTCTCCGATGCATTAAACTTCAGTCCTAAGTATGTCCCTGGTACCACCTCATTTCAGTCCTCAAAACATTTCTTCAGTAACTGCAATACAGTCTCCGATACTATGATATTTCAGTCCCTAAACAAAAAAATATTGCCCCTAATACATTTTGTTAGGTCCGTGATTTCATATCAAATCAGTCTCCGATAAAAGATTTCAAACACTAAGAATTAATCTATGCTACCAACACATTTCAATCGTTAATATGTTTCTTTAGTGACTAGTATGTTATTATTAGGATATGTTTGGCAAAACTAGTTGGTAGCTGATAGCTGGAAGCTGAAGGTTGAAGGCTGGAAGCTGAAGGCTGTAAGATGGTAGCTGTTAGCTGTAGCTTTTTAAATATTTAGGTGTTTGACAGAGTAGCGGAAGCTTTTAATAAAACTAGCTGGGTCCCGTGTGGTGCGGCGAAATGGGCGCAGAACCTAACATCAACCGCATAATCAGTGTCGGTACATGATTCACCTGATGACACTGCATAAATAACCTGAATGTAGACGTGTAATTCATGGAAAAGCAGTAAGTGTCACACCCCCATCTTAGTCCTAGGAACGTGACTCAACAGTTGGTACCGTAATTGTAAATAAATCAGAGTTGCGTTACTTTGCGGAAGACTTATAAAACTTTAAGGATCAAAAGATAACTTTTATATATATGTTCAAAAGTCGGGATTATAAAACACCCGTTAGAGTTGTTAGCAAAACAATACTTGTTTATATTTACAAACCACCATATAAGTTATTACAAAACAAATCCGAGCCATCAGATATTTATAGCACTTCGTCACTTCCAAGCGCTATCATTGTTCACCTGCAAAATGTAAGAAAATATGTCATCAATGAATGTTGGTGAATACGCTGACGCAAAATAACTTCTTTTACTTTATTACCCCTCGAGACTACGCCTGTCTCGGCCCAACGTGGCTTAGGAATAACAAAGTTAAATAACACATTATAAACATGAGCCTCTACTCTAGGTCACCTCAGCAAACACCGCAGCGTTCGACTTAGTTAAGTACCCGTAAATATACACATAAGGTCGTACTCCCTGCAGGAGAGCGTCCTACGACCAAGGGTGGTGCGATGTGCCCATTCACCGCATAGTACCACCTATGTAAGGATCCAGACATACGTATACCACAGCCTGAGGGCTAGGTTCACACTCTTATCTATAACGGTTTTAGGAACACATAGTCCCTTGTAAACAAATTCATATAACACATTTGATTTATTTGAAAAACAAGTTTAAAAATTTGGGGCGTATTCACCTTATTGCTTTAGGATCGGCTTCACTCACCGTCCAAGGGTCATACACTAACCATGACTATGGGATTTTAATACACTTACTTTGACCTGATTGATATACGTGGGTCCTTGGTGGTGTAATTTGCTATTTTGACCCATGTAGTTTAACTCCTAGGATCGTGTTTTTTCATCGTTGAGGACATAATCGGCACTGTGACACTTTTCTTAAAATCCTAAACCTAAACCTAAACAAGATCGGCACATGCGAGACGAGACATGCCATGCTAAACACGTCCAGTTTGCGATTGTTGCTTGAAATTGAGTTTTATACCTTCCTGCTTCTTGCTTTTACTTAAATCCAATAAGTTGCTTTGTCTAAATGTTCCAATAGCTATAAAACCAGCATTTTTATGGTTTAAAATATCAAGTAAAAAAAAGATCCTGCCATTGATTGTGTCAAATGAGAATGTTGATTTTTTACCATCGTGTCAATGGGGGGATTGTCACCAAAAAACTCCACCTCATAAAGAATAGGAAACAAAACAGAGTTGGATGGGCCACGCTAAAAATTGTAAGAATTGCAATAATATTTTATTAGAAAAAGACACATACCCCGTCTTTTGCATACAAATATGCTTGAATTCTGGCGGTAGGATCTTCAAGGGTGAGTCTAAGCCTGTAAGTACCACAAGGAGCTTTGAAATCCCTAGGATGACCTGGCCCTATTGCTACCACCCGAACCACACATCTAAATTTGGCTAATACCCGAAACCAGTTTTGCAAAACTCGCTAGTCAGTGGTTGGACGGTGGGGTAGGGATTAGCGATTAATCGGGATTAGTCGAGATTAATCGGGATTAATCGGATCGGACATTAATGTATATTTTTTAGTTTTATAGATGCACACACACATTTTTATATGTAATTTTCAGTTTTATACATACACAAACATATTTTGGGCGGAATTTGGCTGGAATCTCGTTGGAAACTACTAGTTTGTGCTGCAATATCGCCGGAAATAGTTGATTTGGGTCGGAATCTCGCCGGAAATCACTGATTTTGGTCGAAATCTCGTCGAAAATCGTTGATTTTGGCCGGATTTGACCATTAACCGATTAATTGGCCGACTAGCCAAAAATTAATCAGTGAAGTGGAGACTAACGATTAATCAGGGATTAATCGGTGCCTAGTTGGGATTTTTGCAACACTGCCTGGAACGGACGTTACTCAATCTCATCAGAACATTAAATTCTTATATATTAACAGTTGAGAGAAAACGCACGGCCCCACTAATACCTCCCCAACTCTCGATGACCAGATAGCATTATGTTATATTCAACCAATAATGATGTGAAAATAATAGTAATGGTAACTAATTAACTTTGGGTCAGGCTAAACGTATCCCTTTGCTTGTCATACCCCCTCTGGAAAAACCAACTTTCATATTACCCCTTGAAATCATGTAATCACCAAATTAGCACAAAAATAAGGATTTCATATTATTTTTTTTACAAGTTGCGTTTTTTTAATGATTTCGAGTTTAGGGTTTCGGGTTTACGGTTTAGGGTTTAGGGTTCGGGCTTAGGGTCTAGGTTTTTGGGTTTCGGGTTTAGGGTTTAGGGTTCGGGTTTAGGGCTTTAGGTTTTCGAGTTTCGGGTTTATTTTGTAAAAGATAAAGAGGTAAAATAAGGATATTATAAATATATATACACTATTAAATAAAAAGAAAGATATTATAAATATTTACCATATTAATACTAAAAAAAATAAATTAATAGTAATACTTGATAGTTTTTAATTTGATATATGTAGTGGAGATTATTAAGTGAAAAATTTTTGTAGGGACTAAGATGTATATAAATAATGTTAAGAGGTAATAGTAATTTATCTAATAAGTTAAAGGGTGTGTATATTTAGTAAACATGGTGTAAGAGGGGGTACGTTTAGCAGAAACCATTAACTTTATGCAAATATTTTCAAGCTTCATTCATATAGATACGCATTGGGCAAAAGTAACAAGGGGTTTGACAGAGGGACGGATGTATAGTGTAACCAGGGGCAACCTTCGCTACCCCTTAACTTTGCGTCTATGGTATAAATTTTTTTCATTTTGGATTGGTTTTCGTATTTCGTTACCCCTGGAAAAATATTGCGTTTCCCCTATTTGTAAAGCCCAACCAATTTAAAAGTTAAAATCAAATAAAGCCAAAACAAAATTGATAGCCCAAGCAAATGAAAACCATTAACCCTTTTTTTTTTCTTTTGTTTGAACGAAAAACATAAAACATAAACAGACTCAAACAGAAATAGGCTCAACATAATCATCATTTTTAAAAGTTCAAATCAAATAAAACCTAAATAAAGTTTATAGCCCAAAGTAAATAAAAACTATTAACCATTTTTTTCTTCTGTTTGAACGAGAAACATCAAACGGAAACATGCTCAAAAAAATCATCATTTTGAGGTTGAAGTTTTAATACGGCTTTCGATATGCAAATTCAAGAACATGGAAATAGATTCAGTGAGATCTCAACCAGTTTGTTAGAAAATATGTCTACTTTAAATCTATGACATTCGTTTTCCAAGTTTGACTTATCTAAGATAGTGACATTTTAGGAGATATATCCGAATAATTTTAGTAATGAAACGAGGGTGTAAATCATGTGATCCTACGACCATCTATCACATTTTTAATGAAGATGGTAAATTTTTAATATTGGATGGAATGTGTGACGTTGTTCGTGTAATGGTGGGAACGGGAAATACACCACTTTACCTTTGGTTTATCGAATAGTGAAGCTAACTAGTGTTAGTTTTACCGATTGCAACCGCAATTATTGAAATATGTTTTTTTTCTAAATTGAAGCTTATCAATGCGTGTTTACGCAACCAAATGGGTTATAAGTATTTGACCAATGCTTTAATTTTTACGGGCGAAAGAGAAACGTTTGTTAAAACAAAAGAAGAGAGTGTAGTGGCTTGATTTCAAGTCTCAAAAACCGAACACGAGAAATTTGCACTCATGTGTTTAATTATATTTATTATCGTGTTTTTGCTTTTGTTTCATTTACGTTGTATGAAATACCGTAAAAAAATATTTTGAACGTTACCCCTGAAATTTATGTCTAGATGTAGATCCCTAGACCGGATCTAACACCACAACAACTAGTCTACTTGGATCAACCTCTCCACTAGCTAGCGGAAATCACTAGTGAGGACCGAGATCTCGGATCATGTTTGGTTTGAGTTATTTCCGTGAGGGAAGAGAGAAGAGAGAGTTTATAAGTAGGATATGGATAAGATAAAATGGCAAAAGGTTACTTGTGCATGAGATACACACACTATTTATAATGTGTGTGCTCATGCACCATTTCATTCATTATTTACGACCCATTGGGCTCCAAACTACATGGCTTTTGGCCCAAACATACAAAGAAATATAAACCGACTAGCTAACTTACATAAACATTAGCATAATTAAATACGAAAGACTAAAACACAAAATGAGCCTAATTAACAATCTCCCTCTAGTCTTTGATATTTGTTCCATTAGCTCCTCTCTTTAGTCGGTCTCGGACTCGTACTCGAAGATATCGTCGTTGGTTTGAAAAGCTGCTTTCAACAAGAAGACGGACAAACTATTGAATTTCCCGACTATGGCGCCTGTACAGTCACTGTTGAATTTCTCGACGATGGCATCTGTACAGTCATGACGGATTTCCTAAACCGTGCATAGAGGTGACTCAAGAAGCTTCATCAAGTCAGCTCTGCCGAACCCAGTTCGTGTTATTCGAAGAAGCGAAGGTCATGCGATCGTTTTCAATGAACAATGACTTCTCCACTTGCATGGTCGAACTCCAAGTAATGAAGTCAAAAAGAAAGTCGTCGTCAAATGGCATGACATGAAAGATAGGATCACCATGTTCGTCACGCATTTTGTACCTCTATCCTTTAATCCGCTTCTTGGTGACCGGATTGACCTCTTTTGACTTGTATGATCTACCCGGATTCAGAGTAAACTTTAGGTAGCGTTTCCTCCATTTGTGCTTTAAGAATCGCTTGAACCATCCCTCCAAGGTGCCCTCCTCTTCTTATCCACCCATAGTCCTTATGAAGTAGTTCATGTCAAGAACGGACGGGGTGTGCATATCAATATACGAGAGATATGTCAAGTCGCCATTTGCACGTCGAACAACCCATCTTCTGCTAACATTGTGCCATCGAGCATAGAGGATTAGAGAGTTGTCATGGTACGACTTTGACCTCCATCGCATGCTTGCCATTCTGCTCAACCTGTAGTTTTTGATACATTTCATTGACTTTCCTCGAGCCGTCTTGGCAGCGGGAGAGACAACTTCTTCTTGAACAGTAGTTTCATCAATCACCCTTTCCGGAGTGTCTGGATTAGGTGAGTAGTTGATGCCGTCATCGCTATCATTCTTATTTTCTTCCATAACTTCTTGAACTGACGAACTGGTACCTGCAAAAGAACGCACATTAAAAAAAGAGGCAATTCCAGCCTCGATTGCAGCATCAATTTCGCAAGTTTTATCAGCCTCACTTGGCGGTTCTTGTTCCTCCGCCTTATTTACACAAATCGCATCATCATTACCACTGTCATCATTATTTCCTCCATTTCAAATCACGAGCTTCATCGAAGCTATCGTACTCGTGGTCATCATCCCCATACTCATCATCACCATCACCATCATCTGTTTCATCATCATCGTCAGATCTTCCATCATATGTTTCTTCATCATCATCATCATCATCATCATCATCATCACCAATTCCATCATCTCCACCACCTCCTTCAACTATAGGTGGTTGTTGTACAAAGGGAATCATAGCAGACCTAATAGGATCACTGACTTGTTCACCCGTAGTAGGTACAACGAGTGGGGAACTTGTAGAACTGACCCGCCCAGTTGTGGTGGCAGTAGTAACTACAAGTTCAGTGCTTACTATGGTTCCAACAACCTTTGGAGGCTCATCTCCACTTGCCTTCACACTGGATCCACCTTCACCAGCATCATTCCTTGGTTCACTACTATATAGGAAACCATGAAGTTTTCCTTGAGCTCTGACCCTCTCAGAGTCAACGACTAAATTGGCAAGAGCTGTTTGTCGTCGGTTGCTCTGGTCAGTCCTTGGCTCATTTACACCTAGGATCCTCGGAAGGTTTCTATCAGATGAGTCTTTAGGTTGTTCACATCTTCTTCTGTCAAGCGCATTACATCCATAAATGCAAGGTATCGGTTGAACAAGGATTCATTCACTTGGTTCTAGTTGTTGTTGTTATAGTCATGTTGATATTCAATTTCGCCTTCAAGTGTCTCGATCATGTTTCTTAGCCTGACACTCTCAGCCATAAGTCTATCCATGTCCCTAGAAGAACTGGATCCTCCTTCCAACAAACTAACTCTTGAGCCTAGACGCTCAAATCTATCCACACCCGGTCAAGCGTAGAGTCCAATTCCCTCCTAAAGTTGTTTGCCATGTTTGAGATGGAGGGAAGACCAGACTCTTACCCAGAGATTCTTGACCGGAGTAGTTCATTCTCAACACGTAGATCAGCATTTCACAGAGTTTTGATTAGTTAACTCTTGTTAATTATTGATCCTTTTCTGCAAATTCTCAATCCATTCCCGCTAGCTCACAATCAAAGCATGATCCAAGTCTCTTTGTTCTTGCAGTTCTGCCACTCGTGCGGCTAGAGCATCACGTTGTCTTGTTACTTCTTCATTAGTTTCATGTTGATCCTTGACAAACTTGATCAAAAATAGCTCACTCTTCGCTCTGTTCTCATTTGCTTCCTCCAATGCCTTAATCCTATCGAGGACAGGATCTTGATACACTGGTGACTTCTTTGACTTGTCACTTGAGATGGGAGTGGCTGCTATGATAGGGCTCTTTTGGGCTGAGGGAGGTGTGGTTGAGATGGTTGAGAGTTGTGTGGTTGGTATAGGCATGGTTAAGGTTAAGGTTGGGAAGGAAGTTGTTAAGGCTAGGGGTTGGCTTGTTGGCTCGGTTGTGGTTTCTAAGGTTGATGTGGTGGTTTGGGATTGGAAGGAAGATGTGAAGGTAGAGGTCCAAAAAGTTGTTCCTCTTATAGGTGAAGTGAATAGGTATGTAAGTGAGGTTACGGGTATGGTGGTCCTAGGTGGTATCAAGGTTTGGGATATTGGTTCGGTCTCGGCTTGGGTAGTCAAAGGCAAGTTTTCTAAGATTGAGGGCGGTAGTTCATCTAGTCTGGTCAGTGAGGTTTCAGGTGGTGTAATGGTTTCATCCCTAATTTTTAGGGATTTGGATTTGGGCTTGGGATTAGTTTTTCAGTATGATTCTTTGTTTGGATTTGGAAGGAGATTTTGATTTGGTTTTGGTTTGGGTTTGGGTTTGTGATGAGGTTTGGGTTTTGGTGAATTTGATTTGTTTTGCTTTAAGGGCTTATAGGTTTTGGCTAAAGTAGTGGGTGAACCTATGTGTGGGTCAGTCATGGTGGTGGTTTGTGGTGTTAATGGTGTGGAAGCTAAGGATTCACTTATCATAGATGCAGTCGAAGGAAAACATACCTTTAGAGTAGGCAGTTTGGCGGAAGGAGACTTCTTGGAGTCTTTCGTCTTCTTTGAGCATTTCAATGGACGCTCCGGCTCTTCCTTATCTTAATCTGTGGCAGCAACAGGCTTCTTGGAAGACTCTCCAGCCTTTATTTTACCTTTATCGTGCTTGTGCTTGGACCAGTGCTCAACCACTACATCTGTTTTGGGATCTGTCTCAGGCTCATTAGCAGGTTCATCAAAAGGCTTATCATGTTCCTCTTCTTCATCTACACCTTCATCATCATGACCATCACCATAATCACCACTATCTCCTTCATCCTCAACCTTGGTTTCATCACTGTCAGTCTCAGTCTCCGGGAACTGACCAATCTTGACTCTAGGCTCAACTCCTTTATACTTGTACAAACTCTTCCCAGTAGGCTCAAGGATAGCCTTTAATGCAAATTGCCGAAACATCTTCACATGATGAGGCTCGGATGGTTCAACAACATTTCCTTCATCAGCAACTTCATCCATGCATACTAGTTTGGGAGTGTTGGGAAGCAGGTCATCCAGAATCAACTGTACAAATCTCAGATGCATCATCCATCGGTTCTTAGCATGTACATTAAGTTGCATGTACTTGAAGAACAATCTTGAGTAGTTATACTTTCTCTTGAGTGTCAAACATAGCATTACCCCCACCCAGTCAGTATTCAACTTATCAAATCTACCTTTCTGTGATGACATGCAGCTAGCAACAATTGAAAAAGAAGCTTCCGGGAAGATGCTTCTTCTCACAAGTGCTCAATTTCACATCATAACCAATCTCTTCAAGGTATCATGCAATTTCTTCTTTTGAAATCATAGTAAACGGATCAGCAACATCGTCCTTGATCTTCAATGCTCTACGTATGACTTCCTCATTCACCACTATCTTTTGTTCTGCCACCTTTGAAGTGATCTATGTCCCTTCCTTCTTTGTTTTGGCATTAACCTAAGACTTGTGAATCGAGGAACTATGAATTTCTGGATCAGCAGTTATGGCATGAGATAGTGGGCAACCACGTAGTCTATTGATCATGGAAATAAACACCTTGTACTTTCTTTTCTTTGGAATCTCAAAGGGACATGAGTTGTTATGATTCTACAAGACATACAATTAGAAATATAATTGTTGATAATTGAGTATAAAAAACATAAAACTATATATCAGGTATATTAAATAAGACAAACTAAAGATAAAAGAAAAGATAAAATAAAGTAAAATAAAAATAAAAATAAAAATAAAAATAAAAACAAAAAGTAAAATAAAAAATAAAAATTAATAAGAATTAAACTTTACAAAGAGAATTATGTTTGAAGATAGATTATGAAAACTATTTAAATCTGAAGTAATCTAATCGAATGACATAAAGATTCAATACAGTTGGTATAACATAGCATCTAAAGTTATTCTTAAGGCACAAGTAATCGAATCTAATGAGTTAGATGTGAGATGCTTAAAATAGTTACAAGTAGAAACTAGTATAATCGAGTTTTAATGTAATCGAATCTAGTTATAAGTTAATCTAATTGAATATGCATTCAACTAGGATGATTTATAGCCTAGATTAGATTAAAGTTCAATCAGTTTAATTTTACAAGTTTCATTTGGTCTAATCGAATACAAGTTATAATCTAATCAAATGGTCATTCGATTAGATTAGATTAAATATTCTATTCGATTCGATTATAACTCTTATTCGATTAGAATTTCCTTGTTAGTTTCATGCTCATGATTCTTTTAATCGAATGATAATTCGATTACTTATGACTTAACCTTTCTGAAATTTAAAGGCTAATCTAATAGCCATTCGATCAATTAATACTTGGATTGATTTTATGCTTGATGGTCTTCCAATCGAATGGGAATTCGATTACATGGTTCTTAACAATTTTGGGATTATTTCTAATCGAATGGGCATTCGATCACCTTGCCCTTGTTTTCTAATCGAATCTCAATTCGATTACATTTCCATAAACATTTCTAATCGAATGTTAATTCGATTACTTATCCTTGCACCATTTTATCACCCAGTAACTTCTAATCGCATTTAGAATGGTTTCATCCAACACCTTAATAGAGTCTACATTCGATTACAAATCTAGCTTTATCAAACATCAACATCTTGAACCTTTATACACCTTTCTGGGTTCATACCCATCCGATATGAATTTCTGGGTAATCATAACCCATCTTCAAACACCTTTTCAAGATTAATTAACCCAAAATGTTCTTAAAGGCCCTAAAATCACAAAATCTTTACAAAACATAATACAAACTCAATTAGATCAACGAAAACATTCCTAATGATACCGTGAACAAGAAAATAACATGAATCTTAACAGAAAAATGTCATATGATGATCCAATAGGGCATGAACAGTCCCGTCGGAGACTGTTCATGAGCCGGACAACATGAACAAGATGAAATCAAGTAATAATATATACCACGGGAGCATGATTCATCTTGTGTGATGATTTAAGTGTGATTATGAGAACATATTTGTGTTTGTTAGGTTTGGATCTAGGGTTTTGAAGAAGGCGGTGGAGAGAAAGCAAAATGGTAGAGAGAGAAAGTGTAAGAGGATAAGATTGAAGTTTGAAAATGAAAGATATTTAATTTGAGAGTGGCCTATTTATAGGGTCAGCCTATCTTGCGATAGGGTCAAAACATCTCGAGTTTTTAAACGATTTTACACTCTCGACCCCCAAACCCAAAAAATATTTACAAATTTAAACCCGCAAAATATTTATCCACCGAATCCAAACACTTTAAATACATACAAGATACATTTTGCCGGGCTGACATTTAACAAACTTTGCAATAAAGACCTTGTTTTAAAAGCAATAACCCTTTCAAGAGACACTAATTAAAAAGATAAAGTAAGTAAATAAAATTAAAATTTAAAAATAAAAGTAATAAAAAATAAAGTAAAGAAAATATAATTACAAGTTAATACATACTTAAAGTATGTTTAAGATGTAAACAAAACAAAAGAAACTAAAAGTAGAAATTAAAGTAAATTTGAAGTAAAGATGAAATTAACATTATATTAATTATATTAATTTTAAAGACAAATAATTTACATATTTCAAGAAATGCATATTTTTGGTGAGAAAGATCTCAACATGGAATCACATTATCTATAACGTCTTAGATCACACTTTTATTTGGATATTATTATGCCAATAACCTAAAGTCAATTGTAGATATAGTTTGTCCACTTTAAACTTAACAAGTATTTTGATGTTAATGTGATACGTTAAGGTATGATTTAGGCACTGTGTTTATGTGGGCCCCTGTTAATCCAACATGTTACAAACTCCATCATACCTCGGGCATAGTTTGTGTTCATCAATATCACTCCGAATTGACTCCGACCCCCTAATGATTGATGAAGACATTTTAAGCTTAATTTAAAATTTTTGCAAATTTTCTTTCAAACAATTTAAAGGTTGAACCATAGACTTACTTGTCATACGGACTTACATGCCTTATTATAAAGTGTTTAGGAATTACTTGTTTGCCCCATGTTATATGGTTCAAATATACCTTTTTTTGTTTGTTAATTATCAACTTTTTTTTTTGTTGAATTTGAATCTTTTAAGCACTTTGCAGTTTTTCTGCTTTAACATTTTGATTTTCAATATTTGTATCTAAAGCAAGAGTAATTTTGATGGTGATCAATCACTAACGGGCTCGTGTATGACTAACTAATAACATTTGTGCCTTCATCGATATGACTTATAATAGAGGCGGTAACCGTTTCATGAGAGTGTAACCACTAGCATAGGGAAGTATTTAAGTTTATATCACTATGACACTTACTCATTTGTCAAGCCTATCTACACATCAAGCAATGATCTTGTTGGCTTTTGATCTATTCTTTGTGCTAGGATCATTAGAGACAATTTCTTATCATTTTCCAAGGGTCAGATCAATTTCTCAAAATTTTATAATTTTTAATTTTCCGACTCCCTCTAAGCAGGAGCTCCCTCTAAACGAAATAATATATTTTTGAATCTTTTTCCGATTTTCTCAATGAAGTAATATAAAATATTTTTGGTAAATCAAATGACTTCAAATGACTCAATTTTGTTTTTCTTAAATAAATTGAAACTCTCTTTGGTGAGTTATACTTAACTCATTTTATCCGTCTATAATGGTGACATATTTGAAAAATATTTACAACTTTATATACAAAAAGATAAAATCAATTCTGAACAAATGAGATCATGCCTAACTACTCAACAAGATAAAAAAATCGGGCACGATCAAAGGCTTTTGTAAACAGGTCAGCAAAGTTGAAATATGTGTGTACCCGTTCAATAGTGACAAGATTACGGTCATAACAATCACGAATGAAATGCGTTCGGATGTCAATGTGTTTTGTCTTTGAGTGTTGGACCGGATTTTTGACAATACAAATTGTTGCCTCATTATCACACTTAATGAGGGTGTTATAAGAAATTCAAACCGTAATCCAGCAGCTGATGCTGGATCCATATCACTTGTGAACAACATGCGAATGTGGCAATGAATTATGCTTCAGCAGTGGAGGTAGACACAGTGACTTGCTTCTTGCATTGCCAAGAGATCAACCTATCACCCGGGAACTAACATCCACTGTTGACTTTCGATCAAGATTGCATCCCCTATAATCGTTATCGGTGTAAGAATGCGGTACCATTGGGGAATCTTTGGGATACCAAAGACCCAAAAAAGGCTTTCCCTTTAGGTACCGGAAGATACACTTTACAGTAGTTAAGTGGGATTCTTTTGGATTACACTGATATCTGGCACACTGACAGACAGGGAACATGATGTTCGGCCTGCTGGCAGTGAGATATATCAAGGACCTAATCATTGATCGATAAAGGTGTTGATCAACTGGAATTACCGATGGATCTAGAGCTAGTACTGGTCTGGTAGCAATCGGAGTGAGAAAAGGAGAAGAGTCCTTGAACCCAAAATTTTAGACAATTTCTTGAACATACTTTTCTTGATGTATTAATATTCCGTTCTCCTTTTGTTCAACTTGGAGACCCAGAAGGAAAGTCATCTCTCCTAATGAGGTCATCTCAAACCGGTTTTGTATGACCTCAGCAAACTCTATACATAGTATATCAGATATGGATCCAAAGATAATAACGTCAACATAAACTTGGACCAAAATTTGATCATCCTTCACCTTCTTGATAAAGAGTGTTTGATCGATAACACCTCTTCTATAGCCGTTCTTTAGAAGATGATCTGATAATGTGGCATACCAAGCATAGGGTGCCTGGTGAATGCCATAAAGTGCTTTAGACGGTAAACGTAGTTCGGATGATCAGGATCTTCAAAACCTGGAGGTTGCTTCACATAGATCTCTTCCTTTAGTTTTCCATACAAGAAAGAGATCTTTATGTCCATTTGATATACTTTGAAATTCATGAACGAAGCGTAAGCTAAGAATAGATTAATAGCCTCAAGCCTAGCCACGGGTGCATAAGTTTCATCATAATCATGTCCTTCACATTGAGAGAACCCTTGAACAACCAATCTTGCTTTGTTTCTAATAATCACCCCTTATCATCTTTCTTTTTTCTGAATACCCATTTCGTCCCAATAGGTCTCTTGTTCTCTGGCATCTTAACCAACCTACAAACATGAAGCTTCTTGAACTGCAACAACTCCTTTTGCATAGCTTCAACCCACGAGTTTTATTTCAGGGCCTCTCTATACCGAATTTGCATCTCGTTTGATGCCAGCAGATGGAGAACCGATGATGTTCTCTGTGTGGGATGACTTCGATGGATGGGCAGTTGAGGAATGTCTTCAACAAGGGTAATAGGCTCTGTTTGATGATTCACCGACAGATTCTCCACGGGATGAAAGATGCGAGGATCGTTTATGAGAACATAATTGGCTGACTGAATAGAGTCTGGCTAATCAACCTGATGTTCCTGTGGAATTGGATCATCCCAGAGATGATCTAGTGTATTAACCGGAGTTGATCTAGTGTTGTCAGATTCACCAGTAGTAGGTTCAATAGCGACAGTAGCTTGGGAAATTTCTTCTTAAGAGGGAGGTGTGGCAACAGATTCTACCACGCTTAGTGATATTTGAACTTCTGGTGCAATCCCAGCTTGAACATGCTAAACATTATCGGCGGACATAAACGGATCACCAGAATTGGTGTCAGAAGCATCTTCGACAGCAAATAAGTCAATTGAATCAACAGTTTGAGGAACAACATTGTTGTCAACTTGATGGTTATTTCTTGGAGGTGGAGGAGGAGGTGGAATTGCTGGTGGTGCAGATCTGTTGGACGGCCCAGCAGAAAGATTCACCTTAGACAAATTGTTGGTTATAGATTGCATCAACAAAGGTTCTAGTAAATAAGATGGAGCTTGAATGTTTGTAGGTGGTGGAACAGACATTTCGCGAAACTGGTTAAACAAGTAATCATAGTCAAACAACTAATCCGGTCCCGTGCGAGCATCAGTAACATTTAGCTCTTGCCAGTCAACATTAAAGGATTCCAGTATCAGTTTGATCTTCTTATTGAAGACTCGATAAATGGTTTTGTACTCAACAAAATAACACTCACCAGCCTTTTCAGCAAACTTGGGATCAGGCTGAGCACCCATATGGAGTAAGGTGCAAGGACGTCCAAAAGTCTTGAAGTAGTTTACTTGTGGATTCGTCTTGTAGTAGACTTCAAATGGAATCTTCTTCAAGCGTTTGTTAATGAGTACACGGTTCGAATGAATCAAGACGCATTGATGGTTTCACCCCAAAAGAACAATGAAAGTTTGGAGCCTGATAACATTGTTCTTGCAGCTTCTTTCAGTGTCCGGTTTCGACTTTCAGCAACTCCATTTTGTTGAGGAGTATATGGTGCACTAAAGTGATGGTCTATTCCATTCGAACTGCAAAAATCATCTACTATCCTGTAACAAAATTCAGTTACGTTATCGCTTCTTATACACTTCACCTTTTTATCCGTATGTCTCTCCATGAGTGTAATGCACTTGATCAAAAACTGAGCAGTCTCGTTCTTGTGCCCTAGAAGGAACGTACAGCTGAAACGAGAAAAATCATCAGTAATCACAAGACAATGGGCTTTTTGCCGATTGCCAAAGGATGGATAGGACCGAATAGATCCATGTGCGACTGCTGAAGAATGGAATCTATGGACTTGATCGTCTTGGTCTTGTGAGGGAGCTTATGTTGCTTGCATTTAGAGCATGAAATACATTTTTCAATGCAAGAGAAAGATTTAGCAGGAAATCCCCTCGCATGCTCCCCTTTAACCAATTTGTTTAAGTATTCGAAATTCACATGATCAAGAAGTCTATGCCATAGGGATGAGTCGTTCTCCGAGGCATTAGATAGTAAACATGAAGCGGTCTTACATGAATAAGAGCTATTCATGTCTAATATATAAGCATCATTGTGCCTTGGAGTACGCATCAAAATCCATTTTTCGGGGACTTTGGAACCTGGTTTAAGAATCAAACACTCATTTTCTGTGAACATTGTGGAGTACTATCGATCGCAGATTTCCTAGACACTAAGCGGATTATGATTCAGTTGCTCCACCAAATTGACGTCATCAACCGTCTGAATTCCATTTGGCACTCTTCCTTTCTTCGTAATGTTCCCTCCCATATCTCCGGCAAAGGAAGCGTATCCACCATCAAACGGTTTAACGTCGAACATCAAAGACTCGTCGATTGTCATGTGTCGGGTACAACCACTTTCCAAGTACCAAATGCTATTGACATGCCGTCTTGACTGACCCTACACACATTAACAACTTAACTAGATATGGTTCCCGAGACTTAGTAGTCTCGGGTGGGTTAACCACGAAGTTGTCAAATTTTATTTTCTCATTATGATATATGAAGTTTTGGGATGTGTCAAAATCAGAAGAACATCCCTTAGGAATCCATGCATGTGCCGGTTTCCTGGTTTTGGAAGATTTTCTGGACTGTCTTCTTCTTGGTCTCAAAACAAAGTCCTCAGGTTTTTCAATCTTTGGATCCCTTTTCTGATTTCTTTTTAATGAATTTAACTTTTCAGTCTTAGAATTCCTTTTTGCTCTTTTCTTTTTGGTTATCCAAAAAGGTGGTTTACTGGTTTTCTTGTTTTTGGATCTCACGTCCATTTCACTGGCATAACTAATTGATCATTTCTTGTCCTTGGGCTTGGTGTAGCCTTAGAACGGAACTGATTAAACTGACGGTTCATTTCTCGTTGATTTATATGTCAGTTCTTGCAATGTCTTGCAAAGGGAGATGGGTTACCACAAACATAACAAAGCCTTATTCTGTTATCCCTATAAAACACATCAGAACTATGATATACGTGTTGTGGTGAGTATTGTGATGTTTGGAAAGGAACAAAGAGGTTATTTGATCAGTAACCTCGATCATCAAAAACATTTGAATAGAATGAACTGACAGAGTCTTGTTAATGACAACCATAGTAGTTGTTATCCAAGTGATTGCATAGTTGAGGATGATTATATTGATGAGTAGATTTAAGAAAGAGTTTCTGTGTGGTGGTATATATTTACAAGATGTGCTTGCCTTTTCATTTTCAAAACAATTTCTTTTAAATTTATCTTCTTCAACTTTACGATCTTTCGATGAAAAACTTGGTACGTTTGTACCAACAAACACATTTTCATGTACGTTTCTATCACTAAAAGTTTCTTCAAATACATTTTCACAATCACTATCAGACACGGAATCATCATTTTCATTCAAAACATTAGGAGAAGTGCCAACATCGGCACTCTCGCCAAGTACATGATCATTCAAATTGTTTTTCAAAGTATTATTACAGACAGGGTTAACAACTGACTGTTTAAGATTCACATGAGAATCCAAAAGTGAATTTAAAAACTTTTTCTCTCCATAACCCTTGTTCTTTCCCACATAATCACTTCCATCTACACAACCTGCCGAAGAAGATGAACGACCATTAGAACTCACTGATGAAATAACTGGATCAATGGTCTTGGACACAGTAGGAGAAATTGTATCTGGTTTTTGTACATGACCAATACCATAGACCATCTCATCCTCAAGTGGGGTATTGAAACTAAAGTGAGGCATGCTAGTATAATTTTCATTAAAAGAAGGTGGTACAACAGTGTTGTCATAGCCTATGCCCATCTTTTGTTTCACCCCGATCTATGCCCCAATGATTCCATTTAGTTTATCAGAGGCTAACTCAAACCTTTCTACAACTATTTTCCTTTGAGATAAGTCTACTTCTAGCTGATCAATTTTAACATTTAATTCATCAACACGTCTCTTGTGGTGCTCAGCTAGTTTTCCAGCTTGGAAAAGTTTATCATTTAACTTAGCCATATCGTTGTTATGAGTTTTAATCCTAGTGGCGTATATCTTTTCAGCTTTCCTAAGATCATCATCCTGGAATCTAAAACTAAGGTTTTCATCTATAAGGGAATCATTATGAGTTTTTATAGTTTGTGACCTTATCAATACAAGTTTGTGTACCTCGGGAATGTCATAGACAACAGGAGGTGTTGCAGTAGCAGTAGTTGATGAGGTACTAGCTTCATGAGCAAATGTCATCCCAGCAAATGTCAATGGATTGATTAACTCTTCAAACTGGTCATCCTCCCAATCTAGTTGTGTTGAATTAGCTGTTCTGGTTATCATTGCCATTGAGCTTGACTCAAAGTTCCATTTGGATGTGCTTCCTTGATCGATCTTTGGAACTCTGAATTTTGGGGAGTAGCTTCGGACAACCTTCTTATCATTTCTTCCTGTATCTATATGATCAAAAACTTCGGTGATCTTGATGTCATTTGCAGCAGCAGGTGGATTGGTGCATTCTCTTGCGAAGTGCCCTGATTCGTTACAGTTGTAGCAGCACAACTTTTCCTTCTCAAACCCAATGCTCTTCCATCTGAATCTTTGAAATTGTTCTTTCCATACTTTTTCATGAAATTTGATGCTCGATAAACAGCCATGGCCATCTGGTACTTGATGTCCATTTTCTTTAGATCCTTCTTGTTGATCTCGGGAATGTCTCATTGCTCAAATGAAGGAGGAAGCAACTTTCCTTGTAGCAGCTCCTCACGACTTGCCATAAAGGCATGGAATAGTGCCATGCTGGAGTCATCAGTTTGAATAACTTGAGGAGCATAGTAGGTGTGGCTTCTTGTGGATTTCTTGATCCCTTGGGCTTTTAAAGCTTGGTCGATTGCTTTGTTAACTGTATCTTGGATCGAGCTTGAGCCGGAAGATGGTTCAAGAGATGCATTGATTTTGAAGGCTAAATTATGAATGGATTGACTTGAAAGTTGTTCACTACATTATACATATGAACAGTGGGATGTGCATGACTCAGAAAGGTTGTGCTTACTGCTGACCCGGTGGATATTCCAGCATGATTGAAAGAACTAATGTGATTACCCATCCTGAGCTTGTCGTCCATTTCAAATGACTTTATAATGGATGTGAAGTCAGCAAGAGTGGTAATATGAAGATTTGTAGTTCTTTTGATTGTGATCACACTGCTATTCCAGGAGTACGGAAGAGAGTTCAACAACTTGTCATTTATTTCAATTTGGTCATAGTCAATTCCAGCACTCTTGATCTTAGTAATCAGATTCTCATATCTGTGAATAAAGCTTGTGAGTGACTCTCCTTGCACAAGATTGAATATGTTGAATTCACCTTTAAGCATCCCCTTTATGTTGTTTTGCATTTCAATGTTTCCTTCAAACTTGCTGACCAAAGCAACCCAAAGTCCTTTAGCCGTGGTATGATCTCTCAAAGTTTGTGCAATTTCATGTGACAGGCAAACACTTAGAACACCAAAAGCTTTGTGGTCATCACTAAACATCTTCCTATCATTATCATCATAAAAAGTTGTTGGTTTGGGAACTTGACCATCAACAGTGTCAGTCATGGGAGCATATGGACCTTGTTCAATAGGTCTAAGAAGTGCATAATCAAGGATTCTTATGTAGTTCTTAAATCGCCACTTGAATTCTTCAAAATCATTGTCCCATTTCAGTAGCTTGGGAGGCTTAGTTGTAGTCCCGACCTCATTCTCAAATATCATGTAACTTTTCACATCTTCATTTCTCACTTCTTCACTTACATTAGCCATTTTTAATTACTTTAAGATCAAACAGAAACACACACAGATTCTGTTGAAAACACAAGTACAAAGTAATCGAATGGAAGGTAATCGAATGAAGAGTAATAGAATCGACAGTGATCTAATCGAATGGAATGTATTCTAATCGAATGGACTAATCTAATCGAATGGAGATTCAATTCGATTAGAGATTGATTCGATTCGACAACTTGAATTCGATTCGATTGCTTTAGGCATTCGATTAGATTAACTTCAAATCGACAAGATAACTTCAATTCGATTCAACAATCTTCGTTTTGATTTGATTCGAATAGAATCTATTCGATTCGATTAAACTGTACTTGTGGAAAGTATAGAATGTACTTTCTGTCACATTTTTCCAAGATTTTTCTTTTAAGATTGTCACTTCAATCACTTTGACTCTTTATGGATCTAAGAAACATTCATACTTTAACACTTTTTAAACAACAAATCTTGAATTTTGAAGCTTTTAACCTTTCAATATTCACAAACAACCACACAAACTATAACCCGAAGCTTCAACACACAAAGTTATGAATTTTTTAACACTTTTTCTTCACTTTTAGGCACCCGTAACCCACAAAACTCTTGAAAATCCATCTTCAACACATACAAGACCAAAATCCAAGGTTGTGACCCAAGATCTACAACTAGTAGAGCCCGAAAGCTCTTATACTAACTGTAGATCTCTAGACCAGATCTAACAACACAACTAGTCTACTAGGATCAACCTCTCCACTAGCTAGCGGAAATCACTAGTGAGGACCGAGATCTCAGATCTTGTTTGGTTTGAGTTATTTTCGTGAGGGAAGAGAGAAGGGAGAGAAGAAAGAGTTTGTAAGTAGGATATGGATAAGATAAAATGGCAAAGGGTTACTTATGCATGAGATACACACACTATTTATAGTGTTTGTGCTCATGCACCATGTCATTCATTATTTACGGCCCATTGGGCTCCAAATACATGGCCATGGGCCCAAACATACAAAGAAACATAAACCGATCGACTAGCTAACTTACATAAATATTTAGCATAATTAAATACGAAAGACTAAAACACAAAATGAGCCTAACACTAGATCCGCGACTGGTGACCAAAGAACGTTTACCTCTGGATGGGAGAGTATGTCCATTAGCATAACAAATAGTACGTCTTGGCGGTCCGTATCTGTAAATAAATGAAACTAATTTAGAATAATGGAGAAAAGTGTATATATATACATGTAACATATTACCATATGAAATAAGCAAGCATGTGGGAAAGCTAAACCTATTATTTTAGAAGGCCAAGGGAAACATGCATATGGTTTTAAGTTCCATTTGCATTTCGCCCGTTCCTTGTTTATCCTGAATCACTTAATAATAAATGTGTGATAACTTTTCCACAATTTTAGCAGTCTAAATTATTTACATGATATATATTTTGTGGTGTTTTGACTGAACCTTAAACGTTCTAGCGCGCAGTCGTCATCATCGGGCAACAAACTGAACTTGGATTTTGAGAGCAGAACGCCGCGCCATAAACCAGAACGAACTTCAAAGGTAATATTCCTAAACTGAACCCATTTACCAGCCTTGAGTAAGTGAAGCCCCAGCTTCTCATTGCATTTGTCATTAGTCATTCTTAAAACAGTTCCAACCATCTGGAACAGTTTACACAAAATGTTTCTTGATAAAGGTGTTGCTTATATTTGAAGAGGAAGAGGGTTTTCAAATTCATCATCAAGCCTGCAAGTGTAAACAACAACAAGATTTATGTCTTAAAATCAACAAAGAACTACAAAGACTCCAAAGATATATATAACACGCACTTTGTGTGAATATACACTGGCGGAACACCTGTTCCATCCCATACAAAAAGCATCAACTCACCATCTTTGACTTCACATACATGAAGAACCTACAAATGACAAGGATTCTCAATAAAAAATATCAAGTAAAGTAGTGCACATGAGAAATTAATAGTGTCTTGAACATATTTTAATGAATACAAATGAACATGTATAAAACATTAAGTAGATAATTCATCCAAAAGCAAACATAAATAAACGAACTTTCACGAACATAAATGAACGAACTACACATGTGTCCATGTTCATTCGCTTATTAAATAAATGAACATAAACACACTTATCGCCAAACAGTTCACGAATAGTTCTTTCGATTCGTCTACAAACCTACCAGTAGCTCAGAAACAACCTTACATAAGTTATCATCAATCTACTACCAACCAATAACTATAACTACAGTGGCAGCTGTAAGTCCGGCGTTTATTTCATCATTGCAAGTTAAAACTTAACTTTCAGCACCAATCAACATAATATATATGCTAAAATGATGGAAAAAATAATAATTTTTAGAATGTGTATACGAACCGGTGCCTCTGCTCTGCTTGGGTATAAGTGATAACACCGATGAGATTAACCTTTTGATTGATTGAAGCCATGGCATCGACAATACGAAGAAGCTTGTAGTCGTCACTCTTCCGATTCGACATTACACTCTCTCTACAGTCGAAACCCTAGTTTTATTTTGGGAATGGAGGGAATGCTGCCAGGAGGAGTATATAAAGAGTTCAAAAACGACTACATTTTTTTAAGTTAAAATATACATAGAGATAAAAATGAGAAGTATAAGAAATATTTATGACTACACAAAAAATTCTTTTAAAATAAATTCAAAAAAATAAATAAATAAATCATCACTCAAAATATAAATAAAAAACGAATAAATTTTAAAAACTAAAATGTTTCCGCCAACATTCCCGATAAAAAAAATAAAAAAGAATGACGAAAAAATATAAAAAAAATTGATGAAAATACACAATGACGAAAATAAACAAAAAACACAACATATCGCAAAATATAACACAATACCGAACAAAATACAACATAATGTTGAGTAATATAACACAATATAAACAAAAAATGACACAATTTCTAGGGAAAAGACACAATCAATGAAGAAACAAACCCAAATCGATCACAATGATAAATAAAAGACACAACGACTTTTTTCACTCATCATTGTGTTTTTTTAAACGAGAAAGACGGTGTAAACATTTTCGTGTTTTTCCTTTTTTCGTTTTTTTATAAAAATTTGAGTTATGTTTTTTTTATTATTTTTTTTCAATTTTTTTAGGTTTCTTGTATGGCTAGAAATCCTTCTCATTCTACTCATTTTTGTTCCCCTTAGTAGAATAACTTGACCTTACATTAACTATTCTTGCATTTGTTACATAGAAAATAGGAAGGGAAACAAATTTCAATTAATTATGTAAGGATACGTGTGGTGGAAAGGCTACAAGATAGAAAATTGGACGATTTGCGTCATGTGGCACCCAATCATCAAATAGTAGGTTTTTGATTTTGAGGTGTAAAGATGTTTTAGCACTATATATATATATATATATATAGGTATTGGATCATTTCAGAAGTTTTTTTACAGCGAGAAGTGAATGTGTAACTCCACTAATATATATATATACATATATATATATCACACTCACAAACATATATAATATTAATATATATACAAACACAAGCAGACGATAATCAGTCCCCCACCCCTTATCGCCCCACAAATGGCCGGGGGCGGTGTTTGTGCCCCAACTCGCCCAAATTCGCTCATTTTCGTCACCCATTACACCAAGCATAATACAATGATTTAAAAGATGAAAACTTATACTAAATAACAAATAACTATATGTTGTTCTCTTTTTAATTCGTAGAGACCATTGTATTTATTTAATGTGTTTTTTTCAATTTATAATGACAATGTTTTTTTTTAGTTTTGCATCGTATTTTTATATTGTGATGAACCTTACGTGATCCAAACCGTCGAACCTGTCAGAAATTTTAGATGTCCGACTCCATGATTGAGATCGAAATCGAAACATCGAATAATTGTGAGCCCGCTTGAAAATAATCCCAAAACCATCACTATTTCTTGATATAGCGCTCCATATTTTGTAATTATATATATCGAATAGTGCTTTCAACAGTATAATAATATATGTTGGGTCACTACAATGTGGGATCTCCAACTAGTTATTGAACAAGAATAATCAGCAAAAAGTGTAGACATTGTCAAATGTCGGTATTAACAACTTTTCTTCATCTAATGATATAATTAAGTAGTTCTAGAACCAAACAGTCCCCGGTAGGTTTTGAATTTTCCATGGCGTAGAGCCGTAGACTTGTGGCCATTGGTTTATTAATTTCTCGGTAGGTTCCTCCATTAATCTTAATCACACTCATCGTTATAATTATAAACATAAACACCCCTTACACTTCCTACAATACCATCATTCTTCTTTACAAAATATGAAGTTATATCAAGCTTTCCATCTTCTCATTTTCATTTCGTTAACGGCAACATCAATTGCAATTCCAAACTACGCCAAGATAAGGTGCAATGATATGTGTGGGAATATGAGGATTCCATACCCTTTTGGAATCGGTGCAAACTGTTCTGTCAACCAATGGTACACCGTTGATTGCAACTCCTCAACACCATATCTACCTTCACTCAACCACCTGGAAGTCTTGGGTGTAAACTTGGAAGATCAAACTGTCACCGTTAATATGCCAAATAATATCTATGATTGCCAGAACCCAGCTCAGAATAGTAGTCAGACCAGGAGCATCGATCTTGGTAACACCCCGTTCTTGTTTTCCAGATTACAAAATAAATTTATTTTTAACGGGTGTGGTAATGGTGTTATGACTGATAATTATGGGAGTGTGGTTACTGGGTGTTCGACTACTTGTCTGAATGACAGTACTGTTAGAGAAAGAAACAAGTGTTACGGATTTAGTTGTTGTCAAGCAACAATCCCTCATCATCTAAAGTCCTACAACATGAATGTCACGGGTTCGGGTGAAGGTGGAGTTTGTAGGTCTGCCTTCTTGGTGGATGAAGATTCATACGCGAAAGGAAGCTTTTCTGTTGCTGCTAACAACGCTTTTGTTCCTGTTTCCCTCATGTGGACCCTTACATACAGTGACATATCACGCTGCTGTGATGATATGCCTCGGAATCTGGAACTGAAGATGTATAACGGTACCTCTGTGGAGTCAAAGAAGTGTTCACTTTATTCGCAAGACGAAGGAAACCCTTATCTAATTTATGGATGCCAAAGTACGTATCTGTATTATTAAGTATTTGTATATTAAGTTAAGGAAAATCTCTAAAATGTCCGTTTGACTTTATTTACAACGCCTCAAAACATATTCCTTTAACGTCCGTTACTAACTTGGCGGACTCAAACATCTTTTACATGTCAAGTTTGTCAACAGACCATGTTTAAACACTTCATTTTACTTTTTTTTTATTATTTTGAATAAAACGGTCGTGAGTCCTCACCAAATTCAATATGTAATAACAAGTTTTGGTGGGATTTTTAAAAACGAATCGTTTCAACCAGATTTTGACAACTCGGCGCCATGTAATTGGTCCAGATTTGCGTACACATGACGCATTGTTAGGCTGAGGGGTGTGGGGGGCGCGAGAGGGGGCGCGAGTGGGGGCTCCAGCCAATAATATTGTGACGTGTGGCAGAGAGAGAAACTTGATAAGATGGGTGTTGGTAGTGGTGCTCGCGCCCCGGGACATGGTGTGGAGGGGCGCGAGCGGTTTTTTTTTTATTTTTTTATAAATGTATTAAAAAAACGTATTATTAAAAAAACTTAAAAATTATTTAAAAAAACACACATTTTTTTGAAAATTCATAATAAAAAAAAACATACTAAAAATTAAACAAATGGGTAATATATAGGAAGTGTTGTATAAAGAAATGGGTAAGTTTGGTTTTTTTTTTTAAGTTGTGTGTATAAAATGGGTAATATATAGGAGTAAAAAAAATTTTTTTTTTTATTAAATAAAGAGCCAACGGCTCATTTTACCACTCCAACGTCTCTTTCACAATTCCCCAAGTCCCTTTACGCGCAACAGCTCCCGCGAGACCCCTTGCGCCTGCCTCTTTTTCCGCGCTCGCGCCCCTCTCGCGCCCCTCTCGCGCCTCGGAGGTGTGGTGCTCGCGCCCCGGGGCGCGAGCGGCTGGCCTCTTGCGCCCTTTCTCGCGCTCCACACCCCTCAGCCTTACAGGATTAGGAAGGCCTTCGTCTGACAGAAATAAATGTTGGGTCAGGCATGTTAATTTGTAATGAACAGTTAGATTCACATTCTTCTCCAAACCTGGAATTACATTAAGAATCGTTACATTTTCTCTCATTATTTAATTAAATAGAAAATAATTTATTCTTTTTTCATTACCTTCTTTCTCTCATTTAATCACAAGTCACGACCACTTTCAAAAAATATTAAAAAGTTTATAAGGTGCTAAATAAACTTTTCAAATATACCGAAAACTCACTACATTTCTCCACTCATAACACCATATAACACTTTCTAAATTATAAAAAAAATCTCATTCAAAGAAAATAATGGATAGGATGTAAATGCTCTTAAAGAGTGATAAATTATGGACATTCTCTTGACAACAGCAAGTCAAATGAATATTATAGGGATTTTCTATTTTATATATTAATCTATTTATTTTGTACGCTTTTTTATCTTGACATAAACTTTCGTGTGACTGTTTAGCAAGGGAAGAATGTGCAAGGTGCCGTGGCAATAACACCTACTGTGACTATGATACAATATATAGTGACGATGGCTCAATAAGATTAACCAATTTCACTTGTGGACCTTCCTCTTATTCACTTGATTTTGGAAGCAAATCATCCACGGGTGTTATTCTAGGTAATATATTCTTACCAAGCTTTTCAAATTCAAGTGTGTTTCATACTGGCAAGCTGGAGCCGGAGCAGGTGACTAGATAGGTTGTCAATTTGTCATATAGGCATATAACTATTAAGACTGAACCACAACCCATATGTTTTCGCAACTACCCGACTTTTTTTCTCCGAACTGTGAACTTCTATAAACAGGGCGGAAGCCATGGCTCCCTCCACAACAGCCAAGAAAATCTAGGAGAAATAAGCGCATCAAAATTTACACCAATCCAACCAACTAATCAATTTGCATCTAGATCTATGTTTAAACCAAAGGTAACTTAAAACCTAATGTCGCAAATAATATCTTCAATCTTCGTCTCCTTCCCTTCAAAAATCATAGCGTTCCGAGCCTTACAAATTCACCAACAAGCAATGATAGTAATACCTTGGAAAACTTCTTTTTCTTTGTTCTTAAGCCCCACATGGTTATAACTTTCAAGCTTGTCTCTAATCGAAAAATCAAACAAGGACGTGGTCCTGCACCAAGAAATCAAAGTGTCCCAAACCTTCGAGGTTACCGGGCAACTGATGAAAATATGATAAGAAGATTCATCTGCTGCGTTGCAGAACATACTGAAGTGCTAAAAGTAGTCAAATAATTATTAACTAAATTACGCTAAACTAGACACTAAGTAATACTACTCCTTAAGTTCGACTAAACTAATGACTGGCAAGTGAACCGATCGACTCTAGTATAGCTAAGTAAGCCCAGATATTGAACCCACGAGACTCTTTTAATTACGTATATTAACTAATTAGGCTCGACTAACTGATACGACTATTTAAATATTATTATTAAAGGGGGTTTAAAATTAATTAATATTAAGCTACTAAAAATAACTAATTAAGTAAAGACAAGAATTAAAACACAAGACAATTTAATTCAATTGATTCAGACGGTAATGAAAAATCACCTAGGCTGGATTCCTCAAAGTTTCAGTTATCAAATAGTTGGAAAATAATAGTTATAGAACTGAGATCGTAAAATAGACACTTAAAAGATAACTCGAGCAGGACCCCTGACTCTTCTCAAGAAGAAACCTATGGGTTTCTAATAAGTTTTAAGACACACCAGTTTATAAATTAAACTCTCTTACAATTATCTAATTAATTAATGAAAGAGTACCTTTGTAGTGAAATCATACCTTACAACGCGGAATCAAAGGTAATTGACAAACTTAATTGACTCGCTAGACAATATTAATTAATCAAACCTAGATGAACTCCTTGCGGAGAACTAAATCTCGCAATATTAATCAACAAAGATCTAACAATAACTTATCACCTTACAACTTTCTAGGTTAGCAACACACTTTTATTCGTTTGACTAATAATATTATTCCGGTGATCGTATTCGAATTCAATCATAAACTAGTCAAAAACACATAGTAGATGACCTAACAAAATCCTATCATATGAAAAAATCACCAAGGATTATGTGGAATAATAAAACTAGAACAAACAAAACCAAGTGCACATACACATCAATCAAATAAAATCAAATAGTTTACTGAATCATAAAACTATAACGAAAAGAAACAATCCAACTAAAATCAAAACATCAACGATGGTTCATCATAAGCCTAGGCAGTCTATAAAGTTTAGCCTAGCATCTTCAAATCAAACAAAATAATAGTAATAGAAAACATGGTGAAAATAATGAAAACAAAAGATCAAATGTGATAAAACCCGTAATCCTCAATCTTGAATGTATAGATCTTCACCGAATGCTTCCTTGCCTTCAAAACCGCCAAGAATCTCGAATAATAGCTTCAATCATCTCCAAATTAGTCTGGTGGTTGTAGGGTATTTTTCAGGTTAAGGTTAAGGGTCTATTTATAGTGAATTGGGCCTTAAACTGACCAAAAATCGAAAACATTCTGGAATTTGTAGGTCTAGGCGCCGCGCGACTAGGTTTGAACCCCCTGGCTGCGCGGCGCGGCATTGTCTAGTGGGAGGGCCGGTTTAACCGGCTGGTCCGACCGGTTCTCCTTCCGGTTCCTTTTCTAATGTGCTCCGGCTTCTCGTTTAGGCTTGTTTTGATTCGTTTTTTGCCCTTCTCAACTACGATCATCTTCCGAAACCTACAAAGCACAATTATGTTAGTAATATACATTTCTTAACTAAAAGCGAACAAAAACTAATAAAATATTATATAAAATATACAAGGGAAATATATATAAATATATATATATATATATATATATATTTATCACTATATCACACGCAAGGGATTAGGAATATCAATATTTCTCCTTCTAAGGGCCATCTTGGTGGGGAATTTGTCCATCTTTGATCTCTAAGCGTGAATATTGCATTTAGAGGGCACCCATTTACTCCATCTCATGACATTATTAAGACTATAATCCCTGCAAGAAAGAATTGTTTGTCCTGAGGGATCTACCAACCAAGACCAAGAGTCGGGGTAGGCATTCCTTTTGACGACCGAGATACAATTGATGCATTCTTCCCACTCGGCCAGCTAATTGTGAGAGGTCGGGTTCCTTATCCAATCCCGTTTCCAAAAAAGTTGGCTCCCACTTCAATAGAATCTATCACTTACTTTGCAACTTTTGTTCTTCATTTGATAGAGTCTAGGAAGAACCAACTTGAGAGAGGGTCTCCCAGACCAAGGGTCAGTCCAAAAGAAAAGGTCATTATTGTTGCCCAAGTTTGAATTCTGTATTTTTTTAAAACACCTATTTTCCAACAACACTATATCCATTTTCAAACGTCATTTATATGTCAACATAGGAGCGCATTATATGCATTTGAATTTCAAATGCATGATAACCGCCTTATCTGACCCTAACCCTGAAAACACATTCTTGATCATATCTAACATCTCCTGGTTCATCATACTCTCTCAATATTCATGCTCTATTTCTTGCTTGTCATATCCCGAACAAAGGCGGCAGAACATGCCGGGATGCGACGGATTGCCCATAAGCGCATGACATTATTTAAGGCGACAATATTTAACAAACTCATTTCATTTCACAACATCAAATGTCACATCACATACTTGTTCATAAAATAAACATAACAAAATATAGCAAATCAATTATTGTTCGTGTTTGCTAATATCCTAAAGGTCTTGATGACGTTTCTCTGCACTCCATAATCAACCTAAATGCAAACCTGTAACATTTCATAAAATAAAGTTTATCAACACAAAGGTTGGTGAGCAATTCATAGTTTTGAGCATATAAGTATATAATAAGAAAAGCCACAATATTTTATCCGAAACAATAAATAATAGCAGTAATTTGGATAAAAAGTGAGGTCACTAATAAGAATACATTAGTGACACCTTTCTGTAAGGGGATGCCAAATAGTCTATGATTTATAGTTATCGCTAATAAGAATACATTAACGACACCTTGCTATAAGGGGATGCCAAATTGTCTAGGATTTAGATCAACCAACCAAAAGCGGTAAACACGTAAACACATGAGCATGTAAGCATAGAACACCAAATCGAGCATTTATTTAAGTAAAGTATACAATAACGTTTGTGGTTTAAGACTCAAGTATAAAGCATTTAATTTGAATAAGTATGAAATGTCACCCCAAAACAAAAGATGGAAAACGGGGCATGAAAGTACTCACATTCAAGTAATAAACTTGAAAGGTGGATGATTTGGAGTTTAACCGGAATGACGGGTTAACGAACGAAGCCTAAATAAAAGAAAGTCTTGAATTAGGTAGGTTGCCTTGAAAGTCTTTTAATAAAATACATGTTGAGAAAAGTAAACAATTAAAGTTTAAGGTTTAAAATGTAACTATTTAAGAACTTATAATAATAACCCTTTAAAATATAAGTTTGCTCGAAACCGGGTTAACGTATCTAACATTAATATTTACTCAACCTATGTTAAGTAATAAGGTGGGTAAAATGCAAGAATACAAGTCCCTTTAGAATAAAGATACTAAAACGGGTTTTAACGAGTGTTCAGGTTGTTGGTTCGGGTCTTAATAATTGGTCAAACCCAAAGTCAACTTTCTAAAATAATGAATGTTATGAGATAACTCAATAAAACTTAAAAAGACTTAACCAAGTAGGTAGTTCTATTGTTTTAGAACTCACAACGCACGTTAAGCGAGTGTTCGGTTTTGTCGGTCTAAACTTTGTTATGAGATCAAGTTGGATCCAACATTTTCAAGTACTTAAGAAAATAATTAAAATCAGTTTATAAAGTATTTTTAAAGAAATATACAAGCCTTGATAGCTAAAACCACACTTGTGTGTCTTAAGAGAGTGAAAATCGGTTTAGTTCGGTTTCCATCTCACAATAAGTTCATAGATTGTTTCCACATGCCCAAATTTCAAAGAACTTGTATAATAATTTATAAATGGTGAAACTTAAGTTTTACAACCAAAAAGTTAACAATAAAGTCTTTAAACAAAAGTTCGGTTTTCGGTTCGGATCTTGGTTCAGGTTAAGACCGAGGTAAGATTTCACAAAACCATAACCATAGAACTCATAAAAATGATTTTAGAAACTTAAATCTAACAATAAGCATGTTTAAAAAATTATTTAACAAAAACTAGTAAACAAAGTTCGGTTTTGCGATTTAGAGTTATTTACGGTTAAACCGAGGCTAGACTCTTAGAAACCATAATCGTGGAACTTGTAAATATGACAAACAAACTAAAATGAGCAGAAGTTAAGTATGGTTAATATGTATAAACAAGTTTTATATATACATATATATATATATATATATATATATATATATATATATATATATATATATATATATATATATGGGAGGGTTATTCTAAAAAGAAGTAGTTTTCTAGGAAGACTAGGAATAAATCATAGCCATTGTATCATGTTAATCAATGGTTGAGATTTAAAATTACTAAAAACCGACATAGTTTCCAAGAATTATTTTTTCACCATAGGTTTTTAATGCCAAATGTCAAAATTATATTGGTTCTTACCGTTCTTAGAAAAGTCGTTATTTTTATTTTAACCTTTCTATATATATATGTATATATATATATATATATATATATATATATATATATATATATATCAAGGACTCAAAAGTCCTCCATGTAGCCTTGCCTTACAAGGTTTGAAACCTCACCGACCGAGACCGGAGAAGTAACTACCAAAGGTAACAAGGGGTGTATATTATATATATGTTGTATAACCATATTCAAGTATTAATAAGACTATATAAGCTAATTAGAATGAAAGATTTAACTCAGTTTGACTTTTGAAAGTCAAACCTTCAAGAACACTAAAATAACAACCTTGGATCTTTGAAGTTTGAGAGAGAATTTGGAGATGTAGCAGGAGAAGATGAAGGGAAATGGTGGTGTATATATAGGGTAATGTTGGTGGTCAAATATGGGTGTGAGTTACAAGAGTTTTAATGCAAAATGAATCAAAACAAAACAAAACACAAAACAACAAAATTCGGAGCTGCGGCAGCTGAGGCCATCGCGCCACGCGATGCCAGGCACCCTCCCCAAACGCGTAGCGCGATGGGGTGCAGGCTGGTGAAACTCAATTTTCAAAAGTGGCAGTTTTGGTCCCCGAAGTTCGTTTTAAGTGATTTTTACGCGTTTTAAGGACATAAAATGATGTTTTCAAGATTCAACAAGTGTAAAACAATATTGTAACATAAAATCCATCATTTTGATTATATCATAAGCTTCGGTTTACAAAACGGGTCGGTTTACGTAATAAAAGATTACAAAACGAATACAAATCGAGACCCGAATTTGACAAGTGTCACATTGCTCAATCACTCTGAGTTGTTTTATCCAATCAAAGCATTTGGGAACCACAAATAGTTTTGGTCTGAATGTGCCAACCACGACTCTCATATTTCCGAAGATATACGATTTGCATAAATCTCCCAACACAATCCTGGATTCAAATTGTGACATTTGCCCTTTAAACACATATGATTTCCTCTTTTAGACCCGTAAATTTTCCATTTGCTTGGTAAGTTTGTCGACGGGTTGGGCTACATTCGTTCTTTTTCCCCTTTGCTATTGACTTCTTTTGGCCAATTGGGCAAGGCAATTCTTCAAATTCGTCATCGAGATTGATCTTGATGTCCTCAATAAAGTTCAAAGCATTATCAGTGTTGATGTCGATACCAGTTGTATGCACCTCGAAAGTTGTTGTGTTATAGTCGCCAAATGGTTATGTCTTGTCATCCTTGTTGATCGGTTCAAACTCAAACTATTTTGGATAGTATTTTTACAATATTTCACATACCCTCGTACTTAAAAACTGCTTTGACTTCTTCCATGTGTTGGAATATCGTATGCCCGAGACACATAATTAAGTTAATGTGGCTAGTTATGTTTGATCCAAGTCGGGTCATACCCAATAACGAGTTAGACACACACCAATTATGTATTTGTTAAGATAAGATCTTTAAGACAAATACAGAACACGACACTTTCAGAAAATCGGGTTTCTGAATGATTACTTGAAAGTATTAAATAATTAATTGGTTAATTTATTTATTCAAATAATTATTATTGGAATGATTATTTAACTATGTATTCTTTTATAAAATGGTTTATAAAAGATGGGGTGTTTATATAATTTATAAAGTATAAAATATATATATAACATAAACAAAAAAAAAATAATAAAATATGTTGGGGCCGGTTTTTGGGTGGGCCCCACACCCCACCAACTTGGTCAAATTGTCAACATGCAAAAGGAGATGGAGTGTGGACTTGGATATAACTCTACCCTATGTATGCATGTGATGGATGATAATTTGGATAACACTTTCAAGTAATCAAAAACACAAAAAAACTTCTTTTCTTTTTCTCTCTACCTCACGGCCAAGAAGGGAAGAAAAAAGGTCTCGGGTTTTTCGTGTTCAAGCTTCCTAGCATAGCTCGGTGCGTGTTGAGGCTCGGGGTATATTCCGTTTGAGGGTTTTCCTTTGAAAGTCTTGCATTCATCATCATCTTCTTCAACCATCACTAAACTCTTAAAGGGTTAAGATTGTAAGTGTATTATATGCTTTGATAGTTTAGTTATTCCCGTATCATGTGATCCTTGCTTCGGGTTTCTAGTAAATAGATTATTGGTAATCTTGAAATGAATAAACTAGGTTGTTCATATGTTTAGTTTGTCTATCACGTTTCCGCATATATTATAACTAGTTAATCGGTTAACTAAGTTTGTAAATTCCATAGAAACCCAAACAAATGGCATCAAGAGCCGGGATACTGGATACTAAGCTTCGGGTTCTCGGTTTTTATTTTCCCCTTGAAAGATTTTATACAAAAATTAACATGCATGATAATTTTGTATTTAATCTTGCTATCGTTTTTGGCTAAGTTCAAAAAAAAAAAAAAAATATAAAAACCGGGCTAATGGGCCGAAGCCCATTTCGGGTGAAATTTGGGCCGAAGCCCATTTTTGTTATTGGGCCGGGCCCATAAGTTTTATTTGGGCCGAGCCCATGTAAGTCATTTGGGCCGAGCCCATGTAATTTTGTTTGGGCCGAGCCCAAGCAGTTTTTTAATTGGGCCGAGGCCCATAATCTTGTTATTGGGTCGAGCCCAAATGGGTTGGGCTAGGCCCGATAAAGGCAAGGGGTTTTGGAACGGGTTCCTATGACATAACGGGTTATGTTTGCTAATACTAGACCGAGCCGTAGACCAATGTGGATGTTTGTTTGTGGTTGATGTTGTGATTGTAGTTAATTATTCAAGTTTCGGTTTGTAATAATTAATTATGGGCAATTTTGTAATTTTGTAATTATTTATTCATATGGGTATGTAATAAATAGGTTATTTGTAATTTCTTTATTTTATAGAAAAATGTATTAGGACATTTGATTTTGTAAAATTAAAGAAGATTGCAAAATTGGAAGTTTGGGCCTAATTGGGCCGGGTATGGTGATAATGGGTTTCACAAGCCCATTAAGGGATTCAAGCCCAAAAGGACCTAAGCCCACCAATTGAGCCCAAGTGGAAGCTTATGGAAGCTAAGGCCCAAGTTCAAGCCCAATGGATCACAACAAGGTTGAAGAAGATGCTCGAAGCATTTGGATGCGGGATCGAGTGGGAGCTACAACATCCATGTGTCATGTGTCCCTTAGGATCGGACCTAAGACACACACTTGTTTCGGCTAACAAGTGTGGTCTAACTTAGTGGCTCGTGTCTAGTATAATTGTGTATGCTTGTTAATTGATTGTTTGATTGTGTGGTTGTTAGATATTAGGATATCAACTCCGTCACATAGAATTAATTAACAAAGCATAAAACGGGTTCTAATAATTATCGGTAATTACGTGACACATAGTTTAATAAAATGGATTTATTAACTAGCCGTCTCACGCCCATAATAAAATGGCTTTATTATAAATTAGAATTTTGAAAATGGTTTCAAAATATCATGTTACTAAATGCATGTTAGAACATGATTTAAAGTTTTACAACTAGAATTATTAAAACTAAAAATCCCTTTTTAAATTTAAGGATAATAAGTTGAACACCATCCTTTTGTATAACACTTAACATATTAATAAGCTCTTAGTGGGAAAAAGGTCACCTAACCGCATAGAGTAAATTAACATGTTGAGGTAATATTGGCATAAAATGGGAAAAAGGTCACCTAACCGTTTGTATGTTAATATTACAAGTTGATACAAGTAGGACGACTTAAATTAGAACCATGTGAAGAGGGTCACCCAAGCATGGGGTCTAATAGGTGTTGATGGGATAAACATGCCAACACGAAATATGATTTCGAACCGGTCCCATAAATTCTAGAAGTTGCAAAAGGGTTTGCAATTGTTATGAATAACTACCTTGATAAACCGACAATGGGAAAAAGGTCACCTAACCGGAGTCGGGTTTATCGTTGGATTCTAGATTTTAATTATTAATTATATTTGCATATATAAAAAGGGTATTAATAATTAAAAGGTAAAACACTAAAATGAACTTAATTAAAATTCTGCAGATGGCCGCACACGTCGACGACAACATAATCCCTAACGTCCAAAACGTATCTCTCCGATCTATTCTCGCTAAAGACCGTCTTAACCACAATAACTTTTCGGATTGGTTCCGAAATTTAAGATTGTTCTAAAACAAGAAAAATTATATCATGTTTTGGAAACACCTATCCCGAAGACCGGAAGAGGGAACTGAGGTCGAATACATGAATTGGGTCAAACTCACGGAAGATTCCATTCAAGTATCATGCCTCATGTTGGCGACTATGGTTCCCGAAATCCAAAAGGATTTCGAAAACCATAATGCGTACGACATGATTACTCAACTTAAGGAAATGTTCCTTAAGCAATCGAGAGTGGAAAGGTTCGAAACGGTTCGAGCCTTACATGCATGTAGAATGGATGATAGTCAACCAGTTTCATCTTATGTACTTAAGATGAAAAGTTATATTGATCGGCTCACTAAGCTCAATTGTCCCATCTCAAATGAGTTAGCAACGGATTGATCCTTAACTCTTTGTCGAAAAGGTTCGACACTTTCGTGTTAAATTATAACATGAACGGGTGGGACAAAACCATTGGAGAACTTCACTCAATGCTTAAAACAGCCGAGGCGAGCATGGCAAAAGGGTTTTACCCGTGTTTGCAATCAATGAAGGTAGATCCAAGAATCGATCTCAACCCAATCTTAAGGCTAAGGTAGCTAAAAGGAAGGGTCCCCCTATGCATCTTAAGGGTAAGGGCAAATCACCGGTTATGGCAAAGAAACAAAAGGTTGTGGAACCAAGGGGTCATAAGGATGATCCTTGTTTTGGTTGTGGGGAGACCGGACACTGGAAACGCAATTGCCCGGTCTACCTAAAAGAGCTAAAAGACAAGAGGAATGCGGCGCATACCTCGGGTAATGTCTTTATGATTAATGTTGAGCTAAATCTTATTTCTTCTAACACATGGGTATTGGATACCGGATGTGGAACTCATATTTGCAATTGGTTGCAGGGGTTCAAAAGGAATGAAGACTTGAAGAAGGGCGAAGTGAATCTTTTCATGGGCAACGGTGCAAGAGTACACGTGGTCGCTAGAGGAGACTTCACTTTATCACTTCCAAGTGGTTTGGAAGTTGTTTTAAAAAATGTTTTGTATGCTCCTAGTTTGACTAGGAACATTATTTCTGTGCACCTTCTTAGACAATGTAACTTTGACTTTAAATTTGTAGGATCGGAAATGCATGTGTCATCTAATGGTATCTTTTATTTTAAAGCTGTACCAAACAACGGTATTTATGAATTGGTTCATGATAATACCTCAAATAGCTCATTATATCAAACTTCTACTAAAAGACTCAAAAAGGGTTTGAGTGATTCCTACATTTGGCATTGTCGCCTTGGACACATAAACAAGAATCGTATAAACACTCTCCAAAAGAATGGTCTTTTGAAAACAAACGAGTTAGGTTCGTTTGATGAGTGTGAATCTTGTATTCAAGGCAAGATGACCAAAGAGCCTTTCAAAGGTACAAATGAAAGGGCTAAGGATTTGTTAGGTATCATACATACGGATGTATGCGGACCTTTCAAGCCAACTAGTAGGAATAGTGAAAGGTACTTCATTACCTTTACCGACGATTTTAGTCGATATGGGTATGTTTATCTAATGAAACACAAACATGAAGCCTTTGAAATGTTCAAAGAATTTCAAAATGAAGTGCAAAATCAGCTCAACCGAACAATCAAGGTACTCCGCTCCGATAGAGGAGGCGAATACCTAAGTGATACCTTTCAAAGTCATCTTAGAGATTGTGGAATTATTTCACAGCTCACTCCTCCTGGAACTCCTCAACATAACGGAGTATCCGAGAGGAGGAATCGAACACTGTTGGACATGGTTCGATCAATGATGGCACGAAGCTCACTACCGCCATCATTTTGGGGATATGCGCTACTCACAGCGGCTCGTATTTTGAATATGGCCCCGACCAAAAAGGTGGATCGAATACCCTATGAAGTGTGGCATGGAAAGGTTCCATCCTTTTCATATTTAAGGATATGGGGATGCATAGTTTATGTTAAACGTGACACCCCAAATAAGCTTGAGGCTCGATCCATCAGGTGTGTCTTCATAGGATACCCAAAGGATGATATAGGATATATATTCTATGATCCTAGTGAACAAAGAGTGTTTGTTTCACGCAAAGGATACTTCTTAGAAACTAGGTTCCTTATGGAAGGACCTAGTGAAAAGAGAGTGGAACTTGAAGAGGTTCAAGAATCACTGGATGATACACAGTTGGTCGATACTAGCTTTCAACACGAGGATGTTGAAGATGATCAAATGGTTGATCATACGCACGTTGCTCGCAGATCTAGTAGGGTTAGTCAACCTCCCAAGAGATATGGATTTCTTGTGGATGATTGCTACTTGATTGATTCGGATGAACCGATCTCCTACAAAGATGCTATGTCACAACCTGATTGTGACAAATGGCTTGAAGCCATGAGCGCCGAGATGCAATCCATGCACGATAACCAAGTTTGGGAATTGGTTGATCGTCCACTTAACTCCAAACTGGTTGGATGTAAGTGGGTCTTCAAAAAGAAGACCGATATGCATGGAAATTTAGATACTTACAAAGCTCGACTTGTCGCAAAAGGTTTCACGCAAACTCAAGGGATTGATTATGATGAAACCTTCTCGCCAGTCGCGATGCTTAAGTCGATCAGGATATTGTTTGCCATTGCAGCTCATTTTGATTATGAGATATGGCAAATGGATGTCAAGACCGCTTTTCTAAATGGATATCTTGAGGAAGATGTCCATATGGTTCAGCCTGAAGGTTTTGTCGATCCATCTAATCCTGATAAAGTTTGTAAGTTAAAGAAATCAATCTACGGGTTGAAACAAGCATCACGGATGTGGAATCATCGTTTTAATGAAGAAATCAAAGCGTTTGGTTTCGTCCAAAACGGTGATGAGGCGTGTGTGTATAAATGGGCTAGTGGGAGTATAATCATGTTCCTTATTTTGTATGTCGATGATATACTTTTATTTGGAAATGATATACCAAGTATGGAAAACGTTAAAGCGTGGTTAAGTAGTCGTTTCTCAATTAAGGATCTTGGAGAAGCGACATATATCTTGGGAATAAAGGTCTATAGGGATAGACAAAGGAAATTGATCGGACTCAATCAAAGTGCGTACATTGATAAAATCCTAAAGAGGTTTAGGATGGAAAACTCTAAGAAAGGTTTGGTGCCTATTCCTAGAGGAACCGTATTAAGCTCATCCCAAAGTCCTAGCTCTAAGGAAGAGCAGGATAGGATGAAGCATGTTCCTTATGCTTCGGCAATAGGATCTATTATGTATGCAACGATGTGCACTAGACCGGATGTCTCGTATGCTTTAAGCATAACAAGTAGATACCAGCACAACCCAGGTGACAGTCATTGGATGGCTGTCAAGAATATATTAAAATACCTTAGAAGGACTAAGGATATGTTTTTAATATATGGGTCTGGTGAGGAGGAACTCGTCGTAAAGGGTTACGTGGATGCGAGTTTCCAAACTGACCGAGATGATTCTCGGTCACAGTCGGGATATGTTTTCATCTTAAATGGAGGCGCTGTCTCTTGGAAGAGTTCGAAGCAAGATGTTGTCGCGTTATCCACTACAGAATCTGAGTACATCGCCGCTTCAATGGCAGCCCAAGAGGCTGCATGGATGAAAAAGTTCATCATGGATCTAGGGATTATCTCTTCCATTCAGGAGCCCCTAGAGATATTCTGTGACAATGAGGGTGCTATTGCACAGATCAAGGAGCCTCGTGCTCATCAGAAAACGAGGCACATTGAGCGCAGATTCAACTACATAAGGGATGAAGTTGAAAAGAGAAAAATATGTATTCATAAAGTTCATACCGATCAAAATATTGCGGACCCACTCACGAAGCTCCTCGATAGGCCAAAGCATGAGGGTCATGTTTGTGCATTAGGACTTCGGTATTCTAGTGAGTGGATTTAATCCGTGTTTAGTGTTTGTTTAAGAACGAATGTAATGGGTATCTCATGAAATTAATTAAGTTTTAATTATTAAATGAGTTATGTTCTATTTTTGCATGTTTAATCCATGAATGACTTATGTTGTTCTAAACGTCCGTAGTCGATCATGCTTGTGGGAACAAGTATGAAGGTAAGACTATTATGAACCCGGATTGGTTGATATTCATGTGATGAATATAAGGCATAGGTTTGCCACCAAGGTTCATAGATATTTGTGGGATACAAATATTGGACATGATCCGCTCTCGAGGATCACTGCATGGAGTTAGTGCAACTGATCATAAGTAATCCTTGAGTAAAGGCGAGTATCATTGTGTCCTTTGACCTGAGATGCATATTGGATCTGACCTTTCATCAAGTCTGATAACTTGACTCTCTTCTTTGTTTTTCGGTAACACGATGACATAAAAGAAAGAGCTCAGATATCATACGAGATGTCAACAAGGATGTATGCAGTCAAGATGGGATTTGTTCCTCTTATGTGTTGAGAGTTTAGATGTCTAAGGCCTGTTAAGTTAAATCAATGAGAGAATGATCAATCTATGTCTCTTCGATTTGACAGGACATCTAGTAACAAAGGGATGTAATGATAAGACTTACCTATATCATATCAAGTATGGACTTGAAGGGGATGATGTTATTGAATGGCACTTAGTCAAACATACTAGGGGTGGTGACCTGTTGTTAGGCGGTATTCACCATTAGCATTAACTTCCTATGAGTCTCGTGCAAGTGGGAGATTGTTGGAATATCGTATGCCCGAGACACATAATTAAGTTAATGTGGCTAGTTATGTTTGATCCAAGTCGGGTCATACCCAATAACGAGTTAGACACACACCAATTATGTATTTGTTAAGATAAGATCTTTAAGACAAATACAGAACACGACACTTTCAGAAAATCGGGTTTCTGAATGATTACTTGAAAGTATTAAATAATTAATTGGTTAATTTATTTATTCAAATAATTATTATTGGAATGATTATTTAACTATGTATTCTTTTATAAAATGGTTTATAAAAGATGGGGTGTTTATATATTTTATAAAGTATAAAATATATATATAACATAAACAAAAAAAAAAAAAAAATAATAAAATATGTTGGGGCCGGTTTTGGGTGGGCCCCACACCCCACCAACTTGGTCAAATTGTCAACATGCAAAAGGAGATGGAGTGTGGACTTGGATATAACTCTACCCTATGTATGCATGTGATGAATGATAATTTGGATAACACTTTCAAGTAATCAAAAACACAAAAAAACTTTTTTTTCTTTTTCCTCTCTACCTCACGGCCAAGAAGGGAAGAAAAAAAGGGCTCGGGTTTTTCGTGTTCAAGCTCCCTAGCATAGCTCGGTGCGTGTTGGAGGCTCGGGGTATATTCGGTTTGAGAGTTTTCCTTTGAAAGTCTTGCATTCATCATCATCTTCTTCAACCACCTACTAAACTCTTAAAGGGTTAAGATTGTAAGTGTTTATATGCTTTGATAGTTTAGTTGTTCCCGTATCATGTGATCCTTGCTTCGGGTTTCTAGTAAATAGATTATTGGTAATCTTGAAATGAATAAACTAGGTTGTTCATATGTTTAGTTTGTCTATCACGTTTCCGCATATATTATAACTAGTTAATCGGTTAACTAAGTTTGTAAATTCCATAGAAACCCAACAGAATATACCTTTTAAAATAATGTGTGATGCAAGTGATTATGCAGTCGGGGCTGTTTTGGGTCAACGGGTTGACAAGAATCCCGTTGCCATATACTATGCAAGTAAAACCCTCTCGGATGCTCAATTGAATTATACAACAACCGAGAAGGAGTTACTAGCAGTAGTATATGCTCTAGATAAATTCTGGTTTTATATTTGGGGTAGTAAAGTAATTATTTATGCTGATCACTCTGCAGTTAGGTACCTTACGGACAAAAAGGATGCAAAACCGAGGCTCATACTACATGAATTTGATCTAGAGATTGGGACAAGAAAGGAAGTGAGAATGTTGTTATAGATCACTTGTCCCGAATTATGGTGGAAGATGGAGACAAGGACGGGCCCATTAATGAGTCTTTCCCGGATGAACACATTCTGGCAGTCTCACAAAATCCCTGGTTTGCTCATATTGTTAATTTTAAAGTTTTAGGTGATAAACCGAAGCATTGGCCAAGGAGAAATAAGAATCATTTAATGTCACAAGCCAAACAGTACATTTGGTATGACCCGGATTTGTTTAAGATCGGCGCATATCAGATGACTAGACGATGCATACCCGAGGAGGATGTTAGATCCGTGTTGGAACACACGCATTCGTCCACGTGTGGGGGTTACTTTAGTGGCCAGAAAACAGCTAGAAAATCCTTACGAGTGGCTTCTTTTGGCCATCATTGTTTAAGGATGCTCATGAGTTCGTGACACACTGTTTAAAGTGTCAACAACTCGGGAGCATTTCTAAGAGGGATAAGATGCCCTTGAACGCGATCCTAGTAGTTGATATTTTTGATGTTTGGGGGGATAGATTTCATGGGCCAATTCCCGAATTCACACGGTAATTTATACATCGTAGTGGCCGTCGACTATGTGTCTAAATGGGTTGAGGCGATAGCCACTAGGACAAATGATCACACGGTCGTTTGCAATTTTGTTCAAAGTGATATTTTTAAAGATTTGGAGTCCCCCGAACCATCATAAGTGATGGGGGATCTCATTCCGAAAACTATAAGTTTGGAAAATTGCTTAAACGATACGGTGTTGATCATAGCTGCCGTACCTTACCATCCACAAACGAGCGGGCAAGTTGAGGTTTCTAATAGGAAAATTAAACAGATTTTACAAACGACAGTTTGGACAGATCAAAAGTATTGGTCAACCAAGTTAACTGATGCTCTATGGGCCTACCGAACCGCTTACAAAACGCCGATTGGAACCACTCCTTATAGACTTATGTATGGAAAAGATTGCCATTTATCTGTAGAGATTGCACAAAGAGCATATTGGGCTACTAAAGAGGTTAATATGAATTATGATGATGCATGTAAGGCAAGGAAGTTGGCTTTGTGTGAAATTGAAGAGTTAAGGGACGAGGCATATGATTGTGCATCTGCTTACAAGTCAAGATGAAGAAGGTCCACGATGTTAATATTCGGTTGAAGAACTTTGAAGTTGGACAAAAGTTTTGGTTATACAACACAAGAATGAAGCTTTTTCCGGGTAAATTAAAAATTAAGTGGATGGGCCCGTACTTGGTATTTGGAGTTGGAAATCATGGTCACTTTGAGATTGAAGATTTTGATGACCATTTATGACAAGTGGTGAATGGCTATAGATTGAATCCATATTTGGAAATGAAGGACATTCACAACATGTACAAGGAATCGGTGAGTTTCATTGTGACCTCACCGGCTTATGGAGACAATTGAGTGTTCAAGGCATTGTCGAGCTGCATACACAAAATTCAGCACTTATGAAAGGCAACCCCGGGTTTGTAAGTGTCTGTCCACTTTGTTTTCATTTTGTTGAGTTTTGTATTGATTGTTGCGTTGAGTTTTGTGTAGCTAACATCAAGTGTCGCGAAGCTTGTTGGTAGACTTTCAATTTCATGAAGTTCGGTACGAGTTTGGTCAATTACACGTCTTTCCAGGTATGAAAAGAATGTTTTGAGTTCGGAAACGTGTGCAGGGTGATGTCGGGATGCCGAAAAGTGGTTGGGTTGGAAAATGTCGAGACCCTTTTTCGAGCGAAACTTTATGTGGAAATAGCCTATCGTGATACGCGATGACCTTTTCCATAAGCGATGGAGTATGTTACTCCTGACATTGTGACGTCATCGCGATACGCGATGACGCCATTCCATACCCCATCGCGTATCGCGATTGGGCCAAACCCTAATTGCAATCAAATTGGGTCGCGATACGCGACCCTTGTGCTTTTAACCCATCGCGTATCGTGATGGGTCATGGATGATACGAAAAAATTTTAATAACATGACGTCTGTTCCTTTTCTTCTTGCTCATTTCTTCTTCGTCTCCTTCATACAATCACCACCACGCACCGAAACTACCTACATCCACTACCACCATCATACTATCACCCTCCATCATAAGTCCACCACCACTTCCGTTGATGTCTACTACCATCGCCGTTCACCATGATCGCCGTCCGCTACCATAACCACCATTACTACCGTCCACCACCACTCCAGTCCACCGCAGTCACTGTTACAGCCCGCTTAGTACTGATTAGTAGCTCATTTCTCATTCCGACACTACGGTATGTTTTAATATTATTTTATTATTTATCGTGTGAGGCTTGGGTGTAGGGCGGTCAGAATTTGATTTGGCTGTGTTTATATAGAAGCGGGTTAGTTTATTTGGTTATGATTTGAGATTTGAAATTTTTATGGTTGCAGGGTTAGTTAGGTGGTTTGGTTATTTAGTTTGATTAATTGAGATTGTCGGATATGCTAAACGTAGGTGGTGATGAGTCGGGTTTTTAAGTTCAAGAATTTGAATATCATTATTTTAATGATAGTGAACTTTCGGAATTAAACGATATTTTTGAACTTAACCTACATATATTTTATTAATATTGTATATCACAAACCCAACACGTCACCTAATTATTTATTTTGCCGACATATGATGCGTTTGTTTGCACGTTATTCGAGGTAATCAGTTTGTTTGTTTATATCTGTTCGAGTCAGTCTGTTAATAGTTGTTTGTGTGTCTAATATGTCGAGTCGTAAATATGTGTTTCATTGCTTAATGGATTCGTGGGGATGCATTGTTAGTTTGAATTTGAATTTGTTGGATCTCGTACGTGTATCAATCTCAATAACAATAACACTAGCAGATCTCAGATCTGTGCTTAATCGATTAATACCTTAACTATAGATCTAACTCATAATTACTCATGATTAAGTGTTGTATATATTTGTATATTATTGGTATATGTATATCAGTAATTGAATAATATTAAGGTTGAAGATCGATAGAGGATTTGGACAGAGATTCGTTAATTAAACTCTCAAAACTTTAATTATGTGTGAACAGGGTTCACAATATATAAAAGATAGGTCTGGTTCGCTAACATCCCCTAGCGAACCAGATCCTACTTCGTTACATACATTAAATAGGCGAAACATTCTTTGATTCGTTAACATCCCCTAACGAATCAGGGGAAACTTAACTTAAGGACTAGTTCGCTAAACATCCTTAGCGAACTAGTCTCATACTTTAACGAACTACATGAAATAATAATAATTTATTACATTAAACAAACGACAAATACGTTAACGATAAATACAAAGACTCAAGACGCAAAACCGTGCACTAACAGACACCCCCTCATCTTGAGCTCTTTGTCTTTAAGTTACTTGAAGCGCTTGGACCGTCAGTCTCTGCAACTATGAATTCCATTTTCATGACAAACACGCACAACGCGTTGGAATTGCATAGCCAGGTCATAATCTTCATGGCGATCGATCAGAATCTGCTTTCTGTGTAGCACATCATTGTCTGTTTCAGATATATTAACCAACCACATCGGGTCGATTATCTTGATAAGTTCAGTCTCCAGTCCTCGACCAAGAACAATGACGGCCTCGCCCGTACGATTGTCATAATTAAATCGATTGAATGAGAGATGCATTTGTTGGGGGCATCGTCTTCACGGGCACTCGTTTCATCGTCTTCGGTGGCTTTACTTTAATAACAAGCTTCTTCCACCTAGTCTTTGGATCAATCTCGTCAATGCGTTTACGTCTTGGGACCTGGGGCTTGAAGAACTTGAACCCATGATTAACTTCGAACAGCAAGTGTTGATGAAACCACTTAGTTGTCCGGATGCCACCACGATTGATAAATGGACGCCTCACGAGGGTACGAACATCCCAACGCGGTAGTGTAAGAACATCCATTATCCTCTCGTAGTACTGAACTCCCTTCTCCCATTTAACTATACATACCTTAAGCTCGGAATCGTATAGCCATGAGACAATATCACCATGGACCTTGGGTACAGTCTTGAAGGTAGTTACTTGATTCTCTTTGACCCATGCAGCTGATGTGTCTTTCCGTTCTTGATCAACAAATCGATACGCCTTGATAATCTTACCCGCAGCTTTAAATCTGAACCATTTAGCAATATCCTCATCAGTTGGGTCCACAGTTGAGTCAAACTGAGTATCCACAACCTTCTTTCCTTTAGTCATCTTCTCCAAATCATCCTCAGCTGCTTTAAAAGTCTGTTCATTAAAAATCGGAGCACCTTGATCAACGTTCGTGTGTTGATACAAGTCAGGATACTCCTCAGCAGTGACGTCTTCCATCTCAACATCCTCATCTTCATAAATAAAATCTGTATTCATTTGATTAGACAAATCATCCTCTATACCTTCCTCATTCACCACTTCGACATCAGGCTCAGTTTCTAACACGATCAGCTATTCGTCATTCAACCCAAGCAATATGGAAATCTGCTCTCGTGTCAGAGACCTGTCAACAAACTCACCCACCTCTATCTCATCCTTGTTCACCGTACTTCTAATGACCCCCGTTCCATCCATAAATATTACCGTGTCAGCTTCAATCATCTCAATTGGCTTAGTAGCCGAATAATCACGATAAACAACAATCTGTTTTTCAGAATCGTCAACAGAGCTCGTACCCGCACCAGACGCAGGGTCTTGAGCTTGTTTAGGCTCACCACCAGCACCAGACTCATCATCATCAGGATCTTCCTCATTATTCTTTATCTTCTTCAAAGCATCATCTTTGCAAGTCAATTGCAGGATCAGATCCTCTTGCTCTTTAATCTTCACCCCTGAGACTCAACAATCTCACGTAGGGCCTTTGTTTCCTTTTGACAGAAAGAAACATAGCTGACTAGTTTCTTTTGATTCTCCATTAGACGTTCTTGATTTAACCGATCAGCAGACATCTGGTTCTCATACAAATGCTGAAGATTTAAAAGCATTTCTATCTGACGATTTGGTGGCAAAGCATACAAGGATGGATGAACTGGTTGGATTGGACCTTGAGGCCTTGTAATTCTCATAAATGAGAGATCACTAGGAGGAGGCCTCATAGATGCTGTTGGAGGAGTTGTAGCCACAATATCAATTGGCAAAGGTATTTCAGTTAATGCTGACTGAGGTATCATACCCAACTGTTCATGTGGTATCATCGTCTTCGTCAAGGTCATCGCCGGAGTGCTAGTTGTAATTGGCACTACCAGGCGTGGAGGCGTTGGTTGACGAGGTGATGGCACACCAATGATTACACCAGCCCCAGCAGATACACGTCTCTTCTTAGATGGCTCACCAGTTGCCACACCTTTCCCTTTTCTCTTTCTTTCTAATTGAGCAGCAATGGTGGCAGCTAATGCAGCATCAACTGCGGCCTGTTGCTCTCTAAGAGCTGCATCACCAGTATTATCATTTCCACCTTCATTACCCCCATCACCATCATTCCCATCATCACCATGGTTCCCACCTTCTCCTTCCTCACGCTCGGAATCTGAATCATCATGAATCCAGCGATCATCGGAAGGACATACATAATTAGGATTAACGATATGACAAATCATTCGTTTATCCGCTGGCCTTGCCTTTTGATAAATCGACATTCTATGTAATGTATCGGCCATCATGTGTTCCATATGAAGCTTATCATTCACCAAGGTTTGATCAATAGCTAAATTAGGTATCAAATCTTGAATAATCAACTATAAAAACCGAGGATACATTAAAATTTCTTCTTCTAGTCCGTCTGCTGAACTTGTTCTGCCAAATGATTGAATACAATCTTAGAGTAGTTGAATGGCTTGTTGAGGATTAAAGCCACAAAGGCTGATTGCAAACTGAGTCGACATTCATCAAAGCCACCACGACGACCACTCATACAGTGAATAAGAACATGGAGAAGATACTTGTTTGGTGGGCATAATTCATTCTTGTTTAACATAGATTTATTAACGTCTCCACCATAACGCACACGGGTAAACAAACCCCTGACCAGTTGCCTATCAAATTCACTCGGGTTGTCATCAGTATCAGCAAATCGAAGCACACGCCAAATTACTTCAACATCAATTGTAATAGGAGTTTCAATAATCGTGGCTCGAATATGCTTTTCCTCCTCCACATACTCAGCAGTATCCCAAAACTGCCTGATAATACTCAGATGCACCTTAGGTCGAGCAGTGATGGCGTAAAGTATCACTGATCGTAGTAGAAAAGTCAACATATCTCCAAATGTAGCAACATCAGCAACATCTTGGTCAACGTAGGCACAGATGTTATATTTTTTATCAGACGGCAATAAGATAACATCGTCATGTTGTTCTTGAGGAGGTTGTTCTTGTGGTGGTTGTTCCTGTGGTGGTTGTTCCTGTTGCCCTTGATCAACAACCGGTGGATCTTGATGTACTTGATCAACCATTTTACTGAATGAATATAAACAAGATAAGTAATATGAAATGGTGTATTTAATTTCATATGATATGTGGAATTAATTTATTTATGCGTTTAGACGGTTGCTGCACATCCTGTTTCTTTTTTTTTATTATATTATTTTTTTATTTTTTTTTTAAATGTAATCTTAAAAATGAATAAATAATTAAAAGTACAAAATAATGTCATTCGTGTGAGATATTACTATGATTCGTTACCATCTAGTAACGAATCAAGCAATTCGCTATCAGGTAAATAAGTTAACGAATTAAAATTAGCGAACTACTATAAAAAAGAACGAACTAGAAACTAGTTCGTTAAGAATTGACGAATCCTCATCTGATTCGTTAGAGAACTTATTCGCTATTCTAATTTTTTTGAATCTTTAACGAATTGGACACGAAACAGTTCCAATTCGCTAAAGTAAACGAATGGCCATAAACACTTAATCTTTGACTATCCTGGTCAAAGTCAAAATCACTAAGAACACCGAAGGTCAATTTGACAAATCCAGGTTCAATTATCCCAAACAAATCATCGAGTAACCAAAACTACAGATTTATCCAACTCGGAATTGCAATCCGAAGCTCAAGGTGTTAAGATTGAGGCTTAACACTTTAACATAAATACGGATAATCGAAGAGTTAAACAGAGCCTAAAACCCCGAATACATACACATTCAATCAACCCAGCAAACAAAAATCAAACATTGATTAATGTCTACCAAGGGTTTCGGAATCACATTCCGAACACAACGAACCCAAAATAATTAACAATAACACAGTATATCAAAAATAGATTAGGGTTTAGAACACGGAAAAACCCTTTGAACACAAAAGTCCAGAATTATTGTATTAAAACATCATCATTTTTGACGAAAATCACATCGTTGTGATTGTTTATACCTTAGTGTCACAATGATGTCCTTGAAATGTCAAAGTTTGAAGGTCAAATTTCAGAGAAAAATTTGAAAAGGGTGACTTAAGGTTGAAGAAAGATGATGAATAGTGATGGACGATTCGTTTGCTTTGTCTTATATAACCTTACACGTTTCCCGAGCACCTTTTGTACGAATCAAGCGATTCGTATAAACTTTAATTTAACGAATTAGACAGGTTAACGAATTAGACAATTCGCTATTCTAATTCGTTGCCTCAACAGACATGACTTATATCCTGATTCGTTAAATATGTATAACGAAGTAGAGATGATTCGTTTGATCAAATCATATTTGGCCTTGTTTCAACTTTTCCAGTCATTCTAGATACAATTTTCAAATATTGGATTTTCCGTTATTTAAATCGCGTATGTCTGTCACTTGTAGTGATTTATCATTCAATGAATGACTAAAAAATGGTCTACTTAATCCAATTATAATGTTTCTTACTTTGCAGTTGTACATAAGCAAATAATGGAACTTTAGCTTTAGCTGGTCGTGACCAAGAAACCACCGGTTTCGCTTGGTGGGCCGGGAATGCCCGGCTTATCAATTTATCCGGTAAACTACTAGGGGCTCATGTAGCCCATGCCGAATTAATAGTATTCTGGGCCGGAGCAATGAATCTATTTGAAGTGGCTCATTTCGTACCAGAAAAGCCTATGTGTGAACAAGGATTAATTTTACTTCCCCACCTAGCTACTCTATCTAGTTAGAATTGATTGGTTGTACCTACCCAATAATCTAATATGAATTATTCATTATTCACTCTATTATCGGTTTTGGGGTCATAATCATTATGTAGGAGAGATGGCTGAGTGGTTGAAAGCGTAGCATTGGAACTGCTATGTAGGCTTTTTCTTACCGAGGGTTCGAATCCCTCTCTTTCCTTACCTTCACCTAATTTACCAATCTTACTAACCACAATAGATCAAATATCAATGGATACAACTAGTCAAGGTCCTATAATTTGTCAAAAGAACAACTTTGTAGGTTTTAATATGAATTAAAAGATCGATCGTGAATCATTCAAATGGGGATTCCTTGATCAAAGATGTTCATTTGTACATGTATCATATATGCCACATGTGAAATGTGATACATTTCCTCTTGGATCCATTTGTATAAAGAGTCGTGAATGAGACGCGAATTAGGTGAGCGAACTGGAAATCAGTTCCCTACAAAATCACCTAGTTCATTGTCCATTTTTAACGAAGTAGCCTTTAACAAATTAAAAGGTTTATTTAATTTTAACTTAAATAAATAAATAAATTAAATAAAAACCAATAAATAAAATTAAAATTAAAATTTTTTTAACTTAAAGTAATTACCAAGAACTTTTTATCCCGATAATTGAATACTTTAAAAACGTTTCACTTTTACGAAACATAAATTAAATTATATAAATAATATGTAAAGAAAGAAAGATAAAATATTTTTGGTATTTTGTAAAAAATTATAAAGAATGTATGTACAAAGAAGTATCCGAACATTTTGAAATTGAACAAACTTTTTGTATTTTTCTATGTTTTAACAAAAGCAATACATATTTTTGTGTTTTTGTTGAGTTTGAGCAGAGAATCATATTGACCAAATTGCCCTTCCATCATAGTTTTATATTTCAGCGATATTATGACTGGCGTTAAGTCGGTCATTGGTATTGTTGTCCACTTAAATCTAATAACAAATTTTCAAGTGTTTTTGTGATATGATTAATTGGTTCAATTATAGCACATAATATCAGAAACTATCAGCCTCTAATCTCGGTTCAAGCTTACTTTGATTTTTGCCAAATCACCCCAACTTGACTTAAACCATTATAGTGTTGATCAAAATTTTTGATACCAATTGTAGAAATGTTGATCAATGCATCAAGTTTCCTTTACTATGAGTGAGTATGCACGAGTCCATCTGTCGGATTACATACATTGTATCCCCTGGGGTCCGTTTCTTAATGGTATTAAGACACGCGCAAGGGAGAAACAAATGTATGACTAGCAACGGATTTTGATCAAGTCAGTAATTTGGAAGTTTGTACTAAGTATAGCAGTGATCAAGTTTAATGACTTTGGGTTTGCTCTAGAAAGCGAGTGAAATATTCATGCTTATGAATACCCAGATGATTAAGCTGCATAAAGACTCACAGTGTCCAGAATCCTAACGATTGTTATTTGCTTTATTATATTTTTGGAGATCAACAACTATAAGGCTTGAGTGTGACTGGTTATTACATTTCGAACTCATAAATAACAGCCATGAGTATCTTGAATAATCATCAGTCACCACAAGACAATACCAATCCCCAGAAATACTCGCACGATTCACAGGACCAAATAAATCCATATGAAGTCGTTCAAGAGGAGTATTAATGGAATTCAACAATTTAGAAGGATGTGTCTTCTTCTTCTGCTTGCTCTTTTTGCATGCAACGCAGTGATCAGATAATTTAAAATTCTTTAACGAGACACCTTCCACTAAATCATTAGCCATCAAATAATTCATCTTTCTAACATGTATGTGACCCATTCTACGATGCCATAGAATCGAGTCTTTCTCGGTTGCTTTCGAGACAAAACATGTTTCGATCGATGTGGATATCTTAGAGCTCATGTTTAAGACATAAATATCATTCGATCGTGGTGATCGCATGATAACCATGTCCTCGGGAATAACATAACCCGGTTTCAAGATAAGACATTCTTTGTCAGTAAATATTGTTGTGTAATTTTTATCACAAATCTGTGATACACTTAATAAGTTATGATCCACTTTATCACAATAATTTACTTTCTCAAACGTGATGTGACCATTTGAAACTTCACCCTCTTGTGTGATCATGCCCTCAGAATTCCCAGCAAATGCCACATAACCCCCTTGAATATTTCTCACGTTGGTTAATAGGTCGAGATTCCCAGTGATATGACGAGAACATCCACTATCCATTATCCAGTTTTCACCAGACACAGTCCTAGATGTACCCTACACACAAAATAAAGATGATTAGTTCAAAAAGGCAGCCCAGGCCTCAGTCTTGAGCACCTTTTGGTTTTCTCTTTGATCATTAACTTTAACAGAGTTCAAATGTTGTTCAGCCACTTGTGAATAAGTTACCGGTTTCCTAGACTTTCGTCTTAAGTAAGTTGCTTGAACAATGTTTGAATTCGTGTTCCTACAAATTGGCTCATGCGGGACAAACTTTGGTTTAACCTGACCATGTGTCTCATTAACATGAATAACCTTTCAAGGATTCACATTAGAGAACATAATATGAGTGTCATCAGCATACGACGCAGGTCGTTTCAGAATCTCCTTTACCAATGGAATTGGCTTAGAGTTGTCCTTGATAAAAGGATGAAGATTCTGATAGCTCTTCTGACTACAATTTCTCACTACATGACCATGTTGACCGCAAAGAAAACAGCTTCGCATGTCTACACGATGATGTTGAGAGGTAGTTAGAATGAATGACGCAGAAGTTTGATGATGACTCATATTTTTGGTCATGCTCTTAGCAAACTCATCAGACAATTCAGACTTCTTTTTCAAGTAGAAATCCAAATTAGAACAATTCGAGAAACTTTTCAACGTATCTTTCCCAGTTGACTTCACAAATTTAATATTATTAGCTTTTTTTAAAACTTGTTTTGCTTTCGTCAATGGATCAGATGGAACTAATGTTTTTGCTTGAGCATATTTACGTTCAAGGTCTTGAATCTGTGACATTTCATTGATAAAAACACTCTCAATAAGTTCAGGTTTAATGATACTTATTGGAATATCTTTTTCCGTGAATATCGTGTCCATCCCTTTTAATTTAAAAACTCTAACAGGTGAAGGCTTAGAACTAGGAGGATTAACAAATCGCATTAAGTCCTCATCAGAAATCTTTGGTTTATCTGACTTCTTTGCTTTCCCTGGTTTAGTTTTCACCGGTTCTTCCTTTTTCATGTGAGACTTGAATGAACCATACACAGCTTCCTCAAATTCTTGAGGTTCACAAAGAATATGATTAGAACTTGGGATGTTCTTATTCTTGTGTATTATCTCAGGTTCAAACACGTCCTCAATAATCACTTTGTCATCATTCTCAACAAAGACCTTTTTACTTTGAACATGAGGATTTTGAGAAGCAACTTGGTGTTTAACAATTTCTGTTTTAACTGGTTTAGGTTTTTCAGAAATAACAGTTTCTTTCTCAATCAACTCCTCTTTTTTTCTAGCAAAAGGATTAATTTAGTAATCATTGTGAAAAGGTGGTGGAATTTCAACAAAACCAATACCTTTCTTTGAATCCTTTTGTTTACCAGATACTTCAATAATTTCATTCAACAGAAAAGAAGAATTTCTAAACTTTCCCAGTTTGTTCTTCAACTCAAGAACCTCATTCTCAAGCTCGGTTATCTTTGAACGATGTTTCAGAATTTCTTGAAACTTTTGGTCATTTATCGTCATTTTTACAGATAACTCAGCTTTGAGATTGTGGTTACTTGTCGACAATGCTTCAATATTTTCTCGAGATCTCATTTGAGATTCAAGAGATTGTCGATAAGTATCCTTCAGAGAAGCAATTTCTCTTACAAGATTATCATTTTGACTTTTCAAAGCTTCTAACTTAGGTTTGTTAGATTCACAATCAACACATGATACTTTAACAGATGAAGTAGCAGAGATAGAATGACTAACCTCATTGATCTTGGCCATGCAAGAAAATACTGTTGGAGGCTTGTCACAAGAGTCGTCAGAATCAGATCCAGAATCATTATCAGAAGACATCTCACTCCCACTTGTATCTTGACAATCTTTATATAACCCAAACATAGCCAAATTTGCTTGAGCATCATTACATAATAACCGTTGTGACCAGTCATTACCATCTGCTAACATTGCTTGTGTTGTAGAAGAGGATGATTTCTTTTCAGCATCACTACCTCGTGGTGTAGAAGAATTTTAATGTTGACCACGAGAACCAGTGTATTCTTTCTTTGGTTTGTCACATTCCTTTGTGAAATGTCCAAATTCTTGACAATTATAGCATTTTACTTTCAACTTGTCAAAACCCAGTTTCTTGCTTAAAGCCGGAAGATCTTTTCCAGTTCTCTGCATGAATCTTTTGACTTTACGAACAATCATAGCCATGTTCCACTTTAAATCCATGATTTCCAGATCATCAGGATCTATCTGATCATAGTCCTCATCAGTTAAATCACTTGTGGCAGTTTTACTACTTACCAAGTTTTCATATGAAGACATGAAAGCTGTCAGAAAAGCAAAGTTTTGCTCAGCTTCCCTCATATTAACACTAGGTGGTGAAGCAAATGGATTAGTAGTAGTTGAACTTCCAGAACCACCAGACAATCCACAATTACCAGCAGAATAAAAACAAACTTTTGGATCATTAAACATAGTTGATTCTTTTTCACTTGCAGCTTGAGTAAGAAAAGCATTGATTGGAGAAATCGATGAACTAAGAGGCATACTTCCACCATAGAAGGCAGGATCTTGATTTTCCTTGGAAGATTTTTGACACTTCAGATCATATTCTCTGGATTCTATCTTTTGTAAAAATTCAAGTGCAGTCAAGTCTTCGTTCAAGAAATAGTCATTCTCTTTCAAAACCATGAGAACTTTCGAATAAGAACTTGGAAGCACACTCTTAATAGTGTCAATTTTATCCGTTTCAGAAATTTCTAACTTCATCTTGTCCATTTCAGCAATTAAGTGAATAAAACGTGTAATCATCTCTTCAACTGTTCCTCCCTTCAATAGATTAAAGTTTTGAAACTGAAACTTGAGCATCACTTTCTTACTCTCAGCTGTGTTCCCCATACTTCTCATACGAAGATGTTGAAATAGAGAAGCACATCTCTTTATGTTACCCACTTGATGAAAGATATTTTCTGGCATTGCCATAGTGAGAGTGGAATAAGCTTTTTTTTCGATTTCTAAAGCTTTCTTATCTTCTTGTGAATATTGAGAAACAACTTTAGGAACAAAACCAATAGTATCATCACCAATCAACGGTTCCTTATAAACTTCATCGAGACAATATGAGCAATCAGGGTGAACAGACCCCAAATGAGCACGAAACCGAGGTTCCCACTTGGCAAAGTCACTAAACTTCATGAATCTTAGACATTTAGAATGTGAACCTATCTCGGTATCAAGTTGCAACATTTGTTGCATCAACATGTTTTGACAAGCCAAGGCATATATACCAGCCATCTTTGACAAGTATTAAAACTTCAAGGGTATAATGAATAAAATTAACGAACTGTAAATAGTTATAGCGAACTGTGAACAGTAATTAACGTATCAAACCTTAACGATATAAGGATTAATGTTAACGAACAAGAATTGATTTTAACGAATCAAATGGTTAACGAATTAGATCAGACCACAAACCAGATGGTCAACGAATCAGTCAACGAATCAGTCAATACTAACGAATTGACTAAGTCAATCACGAACTGCAAGCTTAGAGAACTAAAGGTTTCTTGTAACGAATCTGATAGCGAACAAACTATAACGAATCAGCTACAGTTGATTTAGCGAATCAACTATAACGAATCAGGTTGTTACAACCGTTTGTAACAAACTTTGATACCTTATGCCACGTGGCAAAGATTGTTATTACACAAATCCCAAGGTGGACACGTGTCTCTCGAATCAGTAATTCCAATCAGCGAATTAGATAACACGAATAAGCTAATATAGTGAACTAGCTAGCGAATCACGTGAAATAAGAAACGAATTAACAGATTTAATGAACGAATCAAAGTGAAATTGTTAACGAATCAACATAGCGAATCATCTTCATCTTTGAATCTTTAAATCTTCAACTGAAATTTCCAAAAAATTGGAAATGATGAACACGAAACCCAGAACACCAGAAAACTCAGATCCGTAATACACACTCAATTCTTAACCAAAAACCACAAATTACCTATCAAAATACTTGTAGCACAATCACGAATCCAAAATCACTAACCTCGTAACCAATTAACCTCGATAACTAACTCAAATAACCCAAAACCTCAACTCTGTTTCGGCCATAATCCAAAACCATACCGAATTCACTCAAAACCAAATCAAACTTCAATTCCACTTCACAAAATCTTACCAATACCGTTAACCCCTCAAAACCAATCCAAACTAACCATAATTCAATCAATTAACCTCAAATTGATCCAAATTCACTAAAAACAGAACATAAACAAAATAATATTCCAATTAAACACCAAATCAAGTGTAATTGAGCCCAAAAGCTCTGATACCACTTGTTGGATCCCGTACGTGTATCAATCTCAATAACAATAACACTAGCAGATCTCAGATTTGTGCTTAATCGATTAATACCTTAACTATAGATCTAACTCATAATTACTCATGATTAAGTGTTGTATATATTTGTATATTATTGGTATATGTATATCAGTAATTGAATAATATTAAGGTTGAAGATCGAGAGAGGATTTGGACAGAGATTCGTTAATTAAACTCTCAAAACTTTAATTATGTGTGAACAGGGTTCACAATATATAAATGATAGGTCTGGTTCGCTAACATCCCCTAGAGAACCAAATCCTACTTCGTTACATACATTAAATAGGTGAAACATACCTGATTCATTAACATCCCCTAACGAATCAGGGGAAACTTAACTTAAGGACTAGTTCGCTATACATCCTTAGCGAACTAGTCTCATACTTTAAAGAACTACATGAAATAATAATTTATTACATTAAACAAATGACAAATACGTTAACGATAAATACAAAGACTCAAGACGCAAAACCGTGCACTAACAGAATTGAATACAAAGACTCCTGAGTTTTTGAAGAGCTTCTGAGGCTATACTCTACGGCCCAGCGAGACAGGTAGTTTTGGCTGACTGAGGCTCATCTAGCTCGGTATTAGGAGCAGATTGCAGACGGGGCCCACTCGAGCTCTATAGTGGCGTCATCCATTAGGGACCCTGTCCATCGCTACTTACATCAGATTGTTGCTTACTTTATCGTCGGCCGTCATTCTGGCAGCAATAAGTGTAGCAACTTAGATCTGTTGTGCCTCTTGTCGATCATTACTAGCAGGGAGGCCAACATTGCCATGCTGTTGCTCACGTTGTTTGCCAGAGGTCGGAGTTTGCAGGGTGCATCAGCTCAGTTATCATTAGGGCCGTATATTAATAGGATTGCACAGAGTGTTGGGGCTTTCGTGACACACCCTCAAAATCCACTAATGGAGTTTTACCGTCAGAGGGTATGAACTAACAGGATCAGAATCATTAGTTATATCAAACAGAAAAATTAAAGTTTTCAAAAACAACCAAGACATACAAGTCTTAAGTAAAAATGAGGAAGCGTAAGTTGTAAAGCAAATAGTTGCGCCACTCAGGACGACTTAGAGAAACACAGTTATCATGATAAAGTTTAATGAAAAGTTAAAGCAACAGAGTTCAGAGTATGGATGTCCTATACTGCTCGCCCGCCTCGACTACCTGAGATAAACATACTAAAAGTGTCAACACAGGGTTGGTGAGTTCACAAGTTTAAGTCAATTTAAGCGTTGCGTTTTAGCGTTACCAGATAGTGTTAAGTCAATTATATATCAATAGGTAGCTAACCTATCAAGCATGTATTAGTAAGTGTTCGATACCGAAGCTGGCTATTTATACTATTGCCTTGCCACCATGTCAACAACGACCATGGTAAATGTGTTAGCCAAAATTACACCCACTCGACCTACAATCGAGTTTAGAGTTGGGTTGGGTTTGTCAAACCCAGTAGTACTACTCAAAGGTGACTCGCTATTATCCAAATATTAACCGGTTAGATGTTCAGAAGGACTTAGTTGGTTTGTTTGCCACTTAGCCATACAAGTGATATACAATGAGTAACATAATCTTAATCGTTGGAGTATGTTATATCCCCTTAATAAAAGCGATAAAAGAGTAAAAGGGGCCGTGAAACTCACTGTTTGCGAAGTTAACAAAAAGATACGAGAAAAGCGTGTGTCTCAGAAATCCTCACTAGTGCTCTAAAAACAAAAATGATATTTCTGAGTGTTTAAACTACGAGTGAGTCTCTAGACTCGACACACATAAGTTATGCATGAGATGTGTTCGTGTTAGTTTGTGAAATAAGTGCGACTCGACAAACACGTTGGTGAATTAGTTACATGTGTGAACAAGTATAGTATTAAATGTTACCATGGTACATTACCAATAAATTATCTCCCACAAGGGCAAATATGTTAAAAACATATCAAACATCGATCAATTAATCACTTTTCATGTTAACTCAAGGAATACAGCAGCTAAGTTACCGAGACAAATTTTAACACGTCAAGATTCCTCTATTTCATAAATCATAACATATAAATAAAATCACCAAAAATCATCACAGAAGCACACGTGAGTTAGGTTTCTAAAAATATTTTTATTATATTTTTACTACATACGGTTTTCTCCCAATGATCAAAACAATACAGTAAACACACAACAGTCATTATCATGCGCAACCAAAAACGTTATTTACTATTCCTGTTACATGGCTAATCCAATTAATGCAAGGACAATTGGGTTAGATTCCTCACTTAAATTATTAACTTCCATAAGTGGAATGAACTCAATTGGTCTTGTTGTTTGTGAGATATACTAATTACAAAACAGCCTACAAGCAGGCTTCCCGAAACAGACTTACACATCAGATTTGTAAATTAATAAAAACTAACTTTTACAAGTCCAAAAATTACAAACTCAGACTCTTTAGAAATTAGACTCGACATAATACATCATAGAATCAATAATCACTTCAAAAAACATAATTAGAATCAAGTTACAGTCGTTTTAACATTCAATTATGAATCTGTCCAGCATCAGTTTTCATCAAAAACTCAACAAACTATTAACCTATGAACTAACAATCATGCATACAACCCTAGAATCAATAATCAACATGTTTAACAATTAGGGTTTATGATCATCATATTCAATCATGCAATTAATTGGTAGAATAGATTAGATATAGTGTTTAATTTACCTAGTTAGCCTCTTGGATCTTCAAAAGAACTTGTAAACACCTTGTATGTATGTGTGTGTGGGTTCGATCGGTCAAGAGAGGGGATGGGGGGCTGCCGTAGACCAAGAGAGGGAGGGAGGGAAAGGTTAGTGTTTATTATTTTAAGTTGTTTATATAATGATTAAATAATTACAAGTTACAACTAGCACCCTCAACTTTTATCTTATGAAATTTTAGCATAACTTGTTTATTTTCTTCATGATATGAGGTTATACATGTAAGCACCAAGTAACACATAAACATAAAACATAATTATCAAAAACTTGTTTATTATATTTATTGTTTGTTCACCAACGGTTTGAGTCAACTCGTGTGTGTTTCGGTGAAACTCTGAAAGATTACTTGTGTAATGATTTTCATGCGTCATTTAAACCCTAACTAAATGTAATGAGATATATATGTTAACTAGAATGACATAGTTCGTGTGATCTTGCGTTTGAATTAACGGAGTTCAGATTAACGAAGTTAACCTGAAATTGACGAGTGTCACATCATTCCCATGTTGAAAGAATTTTCGTCTCGAAAATTTGTGTCACGTCACGATGGCTGTCTGAAAAGGCAAAAATTTTCAATTTGTCGCATCATCCCCTTGTAGAAAGAAATTTCATCCCGAAATTTAATTCATACCTCTGGTGTTGTCAAACGGTTTGTCGGCTTTTGCGGTTTTTCGGTGCTTGGTCAACGCTTCGAAAAGGTGAGGATACTTTTTCATCATTTATCCTCGCGTTCCCATGTGAACTCCGGTCCACGTCTTGAGTTCCAACGAACTTTAACAATAGGAATCTTGCTGTGTTTGAGTGTTTTGGTTTCCCAATCCAAAACTTTGACTGATTCCTCGATGAAGCGTATCTGTTCATCAACTTGCAACTCGCCCGAAGGGACTGCTAGTGTTTCGTCAGAAAGGCATTTCTTCAAGTTGGATACATGGTAAACATTGTGTACGCCACTGAGTTCTGTTGGTAAATCCAATCGGTATGCTACCGGGCCAATACGTTCAGTTATTCGAAATGGGCCAACGTTTGTGGATTTAATTTGTTTTGTTTCCCAAAACGAACTACACCTTTCCAAGGTCAGACTTTCAGTAAAACCTTGTCATCCACTTGGAATTCCAAAGGTTTTTGGCGCTTGTCGGTGTAACTCTTTTGGCGATCCCGTGCTGCCGCCATGCGAATCCAGATTTGGACAATCTATTCTGAGGTTTCAAGTACTAATTCGGGACCAGTGATTTGGTTGTCACCCACTTCTGCCCAGCAAAGAGGCGATCGACACTTTCATCCGTACACCGATTCAAACGGCGTTGCTTTAATACTTGCGTGGTAGCTGTTATTATACGAAAACTCTACCAGGGGCAAGTGGGGTTCGCAACCCTTTCCGAAATCCAATACGCATGCACGCAACATGTATTCCAAAGTTTGAATGGTGCATTCACTTTGCCCATCCGTTTGAGGATGGTATGTTGTGCTCATGTTGTGGCGGGTTCCCAGTGCGTTCTGTAGTGACTTCCAAAAGTTTGAAGTGAAACGAGAATCTCGATCAGATACGATTGAGACATGCACTCCATGTCTAGACACTACTTCTTTCATGTAGACGCTAGTCAGTCTTTCCATTTTGTCTGATTCCTTGATTGCTAGGAAATGCGCAGACTTAGTCAACCGGTCAACGATCACCCAGATGGTATCGCATCCCGTCGGTGTTTTGGGTAAGCCCATGATGAAGTCCATGGAAATATGTTACCATTTCCATGTTGGAATTTCCGGCTGCTGTAACAGACCAGATGGTTTCTGATATTCCACATTGACTCTTGCACAGGTTAAACATTTGTTCACGTAGGTGGCAATGTCGGCTTTCATGTTCGGCCACCAGTAAAGTACCTTCAGGTCATGGTACATTTTGTCTGAGCCAGGGTGAATGGAATATCGGGACTTGTGTGCCTCATCCATCACCAGATTTCTCAAGTCTCGTATCAAGGGACCCAAATCCGGTTTTCGAAATATCGGACCCCATCCGATTTAGTTTCAAGTTGCTTATCCATGCCTCGCATGATTTCTGATGGGTGGTTATCATCTTTCAAAGCTTCGAGTTGAGAATCACGAATCTGATCAGGCAAGTTGGCATGAATCGTGAGTTGTAATGCTCACACCCGTCTAGGCTTAACGGTTTCCTTTCTACTGAGAGCATCGGCCACTACATTGGCCTTGCCAGGGTGGTACTTGATGGTACAATCATAATCCTTAAGCAGCTCGACCCAACGATGCTGTCGCATGTTCAACTCCTTTTGATCGTAGATATGTTGAAGACTCTTGTGGTCGGTGTAAATGGTGAATTTGGTACCGTACAAGTAATGTCTCCGTATCTTAAGGGCAAACCCCACAGCTCCGAGTTCCATGTCATGGGTCGTATAGTTCTTCTTGTGTACCCGTAGTTGTTGAGAGGCATGGGCTATAACCTTCTCAAGTTGCATTAACACGCAGCCGAGACCCTGTATCGATGCATCGCAATGTACTTCAAAATTTTCTGTTCCCTCGGGGAGGGCTAGGATAGGCGCGCTACAGAGTTTTGTTTTCAACAGTTGGAAGGCAGACTCCTGCGCGTCACCCCAATTGTACTTAGTACCATTGTGAGTCAGTGCGGTGAAGGGTTAAGCAATCTTTGAAAATCCCTCGATGAAACGTCGGTTGTAGCCAGCCAGTCCTAGGAATTGTTGCACCTCAGTCGGAGTCTTAGGTGCTTCCCAGTTTTTGATGGCCTCTACCTTACGTGGATCGACATGGATACCACTCTCATTGATCACATGTCCTAAGAAGTGAACCTCGTGAAACCAAAATTCGCATTTCGAGAGCTTAGCGTACAGTTGTTCCTTCTTTAGCAATTCCAGGATTAACCTCAAATGTTCTTCATGATCGATCTTATTCTTGGAGTAGAAAAGGATATCGTCAATGAAAACAATAACAAACTTGTCGAGATACGCCTTGCATACTCTGTTCATGAGGTCCATAAATATGGCTGGTGCATTGGTTAAGCCATAAGGCATAACCGAAAACTCATAGTGACCGTACTGAGTTCTGAATGACGTCTTCGAAATGTCTTCTTCGCGTACTCTTAATTGATGGTAGCCAGATCTCAGATCGATCTTCGAGTAGTAACTCGATCCATGAAGGTGGTCGAAAAGATCATCAATTCGGGGTAGGGGATAGCGGTTCTTGACCGTCACCTTGTTCAGCTCCCGGTAGTCGATGCACATGCGGAAAGTTCCGTCTTTCTTTCGGAGAAATAGGACAGGTGCTCCCCATGGTGATGAGTTGGGTCGGATGAAACCTTTATCCAACAAGTTCTGTAACTGAGTGGACAGTTCCTGAAGCTCTGCTGGTGCGAGCCGATACGGGGCTCATGCTATGGGTGCCGCACTGGGGGCTAAGTCGATCTGGAACTCGACTTGACGAATGGGTGGGAGTCCTAGCAAGTCTTCCGGGAAGACTTAGGGAACTCTCGCACAATTGGTATGTCTTCGATCTGCTTCTCCTCCTCGAGTTTCTCGATAACGTGAGCTAAAATCGGCAGATGACCCTTTCATAAATATTTATAAGCCTTCATGAGGGTGATGATGCTAGTGGTCATGCCGCTCTTCTCGCCCTATACCGAGATGATTTCGTCTGAAGGAGTAGTGATATGAACTATCTTATCATGGCATATAATCTTAGCTCTATTCTCGGATAGCTAGTCCATGCCGACAACAATGTCGAAACTACCAACTATAAAGGGTATGAGGTCGATATCGAAGGTATGACCCGATAGTTTCAACTTACATCCCGCTAGTACATGAGTTGTTTCTATAGACTTACCGTCAGCTAATTCAACAGGAAACTTGACATATAAAGGGGTTAGAGTTAAGTCTAAGAGTTCACTAAAGACTTTCGACACAAAACTCCTATCAGCTCCAGTGTCAAACAATATAGAAGCAAAACAGTCGTTTACAGGAAACTTACCGGTAACCACGTTCGGATCTCTGCGGGCCTGGCCCGATCCAATAACAAAAGCTCTACCCTTAGTACCGCCTCCGTTGTTGTTGTTGCCTCCGTTACCCTCATTTTGTTTCAGCTTAGGACAGTCTTTCCTGAAATGACCCTCCTGACCACACTCAAAGCACCCTATCCTTGTTGCAGGCTGTTTAGGTGCACGCTTTCCCGCGAGTTCTCCTCTACAGTCCTTATCCTGATGACCCAAATTTCGCATCGCATACACTTTATACGGTCGCATGGACCAGCATGGTGATAGTTGCACTTGTTACACTTCGGGTACTTTCCAGCATTGTTGTTCGAACCCTGTCCGCCACCGTTGTTGTTGTTGGAACTCTGATCATTGAAGTTTCGAATGAGTTCGGGTTTAGGGTGGTGTTGTTGTTGCTGCGGGGGGTTCGATGATGAGGACCTTGTGTTGTCAAACTTCCTCTTTCCATTCCCGGAGTTGTTGTTGTCATTGCTCGAGTTGTCAAGGGTTTTAGAGGTGGAACATCTAGGTGGTAACGCACCTTGGGCCACTGCTTGAGCCGTCAACTTGTGGGCTTTTCGGATCGCTTGATGAATAGTGGTTGGTTTGGAAGTTGTCACTATACCCTGAATCTGGGGTACCAAACCATCAATATACATCTCAATCCTCTTACTTGGCTGGTCTACCATCCGCGAGCACATCACCGCCAGTTCGTGAGAACGGGTGGTGTAGGCTTCAATTTCATAGCCCACCATCTTCAAAGCCCAAAGTTCTGACTCCAGTTTGGAGATCTCCTCTCTAGGAAAATACTCCTCTCGCATCATATTCTTGAATTCTTCCCAATTCATAGCATTCGCCAACTCCAATCCGAGTATTTGCATATTTGAATTCCACTAAGTGAGGGCTGAATCTTGCAGTGTTCTAGCAGCAACCTTGACTCTACTGGCCGGTGTATAGTTGCACATCTCAAAGGATGACTCTGCCTTCTCGGCCCAACGCAAGAAATCTATGGCTCCCTCAGTGCCCTTAAACGAATTCGGTTTACAGTCCAGGTAATTCTTGAAGGTACAGGCTCCGGCTTGACCTCCGGCTTGATTTTGAACATGTGCTGCCAGAGCTGCCGCCGCATGGTCGTTCTGAAGGGCTTGGAGTTCTGTTGCGGTCATGTTGATGTTACCGCGACCACGTCCAGCGTTTCTTCCAGACATATCCTAGAATCATAGCATAAAATGTTAGACATGAACTCTCGATTTCATATGCAACACACCATAAATGTAATAAAAGGTAGAAAATAAAGGAAAGAAAAAGAAATAGAAACATCGCATCACAAGCATATAATAATCCAAATAATAATTCATGATTAAAACTATTGTATCCGCTACAAAGTATTTGAAATCAATCCTTAAAATTATAGAAAAATATAAGTTTGGATGGAGACAACCCCTCCGTCTAGGTGTTATCATTCTTAGATGTCATCGTCTGAGGACACGTCTGAGTGTGCCTCCTCCTCAGCCGGCTCTTCCTCCGGTTCTTCTTCAGGTTCCTCCTCAGGATCTTCTTCTGGATCCTCCTCCGGTTCTGCTGCGTTCGGAGCGATCTGCGCCTCTAGTGTGTCGCAGCGAGCTAGAGCTGCCGCTGCAAGGCCTCTTACATTCCAAACTTCTTCCTGCAAGTCTATCATCTCTGTTTGCATCTTGGTCACTATCTTCATTTGCTGAACATGAGCATCCTGAACTTCCTTCATGGCTTCGGTCAGGTAGGAAATTCTCCTCCAAGCATCAGCTCCATCCCCTTTCAATTCAGTAACCTTCGCTCTCATCGAGTGCATAATGTCAACTTCACGCTCCAAACAGGAGGTGAGAGCTGTGAAGGCGCGCTCCATTGGTTAGCTTAGAGGTGGTAGGGTGTTGAAGTATGTAGGAAAGCCCGGGAGAAGTAGGGGGGAACTTGTTCACGGTAAACAATCCGTACGATCAATTTTGAGTACCAATCCCAGTTACCGTTGCACTCGTAAACGTCTTCAGATGGGCGGTGCCTCTTCGGTGCAGGGGCTGCTAGTGTTGGGACTACTCGAGGTGGTGATGGGTTAGGAAGTTGCGGTTCCTTTCCTGGGGCGTGGGACATCAGGTCGGATGATGATGATGATGGCGTTGACATCCCTACATGATAAGTCGTGCATGGGTTACGCACGTATGAGTGAATGATGAAAAAGAAGTAAAGAAAGTGAGCAGTCAAATATATATCATATATATATATATAAATACTTATATGCAGTGCGTAAGATCATAACTAATGGGTCGTTGCGGTTATAGTCAAGTATGAATGCAATTCTAGTTCTCAATAACCAATGGCTCTGATACCAATCTGTCACACCCTCAAAATCCACTAACGGAGTTTTACCGTCAGAGGGTGTGAACTAACAGGATCAGAATCATTAGTTATATCAACACCAAAATTAAAGTTTTCAAAAACAACCAAGACATACAGATCTTAAGTAAAAATGCGGAAGCGTAAATTGTAAAGCAAATAGTTGCGCCACTCAGGACGACTTAGTGAAACACAGTTATCATGATAAAATTTAATGAAAAGTTAAAGCAACAGAGTTCAGAGTATGTATGTCTTATACCGCTCGCCTGCCTCGGCTACCTGAGATAAAAATACTAAAAGTGTCAACACAGGGTTGGTGAGTTCACAGGTTTAAGTCAATTTAAGCGTTGCGTTTTAGCGTTACCGGATAGTGTTAAGTCAATTATATATCAATGGGTAGCTAACCTATGAAGCATGTATTAGTAAGTGTTCGATACCCAAGCTGACTTTTTATACTATTGCCTTGCCACCATGTCAACCACGATCATGGTAAATGTGTTTGCTAAAATTACACCCACTCGACCTACAGTCGAGTTTAGATTTGGGTGGGGTTTCTCAAACCCAGTAGTACTACTCAAAGGTGACTCACTATTATCCAAATATTAACCGGTTAGATGTTCAAAACGACTTAGTTGGTTTGTTTGCCACTTAGCCATACAAGTGATATACAATGAGTAACAGAATCTTAATCGTTGGAGTATGTTATCTCCCCCTAATAAAAGCGATAAAAGAGTAAAAGGGGCCGTGAAACTCACTGTTTGCGAAGTTAACAAAAATATCCGAGAAAAGCGTGTGTATCAGAAATCCTCACTAGTGCTCTAAAAACAAAAATGATATTTCTAAGTGTTTAAACTACGAGTGAGTCTCTAGACTCGACACACATAAGTTATGCATGAGATGTGTTCGTGTTAGTTTGTGAAATAAGTGCGACTCGACAAACACGTTGGTGAATTAGTTACATGTGTGAACAAGTATAGTATTAAATGTTACCATGGTACATTACCAATAAATTATCTCCCACAAGGGCAAATATGTCAAAAACATATCAAACATCGATCAATTAATCACTTTTCATGTTAACTCAAGGAATACAGCAGCTAAGTTACCGAGACAAATTTTAACACGTCAAGATTCCTCTATTTCATAAATCATAACATATAAATAAAATCACCAAAAATCATCACAGAAGCATACGTGAGTTAGGTTTCTAAAAATATTTTTATTATATTTTTACTACATACGGTTTTCTCAAAATGATCAAAACAATACTGTAAACTTACAGCAGTCATTATCATGCGCAACCAAAAACGTTATTTACTATTCCCGTTACCTGGCTAATCCAATTAATGCAAGGCCAATTGGGTTAGATTACCCACTCAAATTATCAACTTCCAGAAGTGGAATCAACTCAATTGGTCTTGTTGTTTGTGAGATATACTAATTACAAAACAGCCTACAAGCAGGCTTCCCAAAACAGACTTGCATATCAGATTTGTAAATTTATAAAAACTAACTTCTACACGTCCAAATATTACAAACTCAGACTCTTTAGAAAATATACTCGACCTAATACATCATAGAATCAATAATCACTTTAAAACACATCATTAGAATCAAGTTACAGTCGTTTTAACATTCAATTATGAATCTGTCCAGCATCAGTTTTCATCAAAAACTCAACAAACTATTAACCTATGAACTAACAATCATGCATACAACCCTAGAATCAATAATCAACATGTTTAACAATTAGGGTTTATGATCATCATATTCAATCATGCAATTAATTGGTAGAATAGATTAGATATAGTGTTTAATTTACCTAGTTAGCCTCTTGGATCTTCAAAAGAACTTGTAAACACCTTGTATGTATGTGTGTGTGGGTTCGATCGATCAAGAGAGGGGATGGGGGGCTGCCGTCGACCAATAGAGGGAGGGAGGGAAAGGTTAGGGTTTTTTATTTTAAATTTTTATATAATGATTAAATAATTACAAGTTACAACTAGCACCCTCAACTTTTATCTTGTGAAATTTTAGAATAACTTGTTTATTTTCTTCATGATATGAGGTTATACATGTAAGAACCAAGTAACACATAAACGTAAAACATAATTATCAACTACTTGTTTATTATTATAAATATTGTTCGTTCACCAACGGTTTGAGTCGACTCGTGTGTGTTTCGGTGAAACTTCGAAAGACTACTTGTGTAATGATTTTCATGCGTCATTTAAACCCTAATTAAATGCAATGAGATATACTTAACTAGAATGACATAGTTCGTGTGATCAAATTTGAATTAACAGAGTTCGTATTAACGGAGTTAACCTAAATTTGACGAGTGTCACATTTCGAGAGATATCCAGTCGAGTTCTTTACTCCTGGACCAGTTACCGAGGTTTTTGGGTTAGAGGATACGAGAGGGCCGGGATTTACGAGATATAGGATGCACCCATGCTAGTCCCGGTCAGACAGGGACCACAGGTGCCACCACCTCCAGGATCAGCCTTCACTGTATCATTACAGATGGGAGTTTCGACACACCGGCAGCATGTGTTGATCCCGCGTATGATGCGGCGACAGTAGCAGTATCCACTTCTCCAACCGCCACCGCGGCCATAGCAGCCAGTCACACTTGACATGATTTATCAGCAGCTGCTGGCGATGCAGGAGGAGACGCGGGCCCATCTGGCTCGTCATGATGTTTATTTCAGGTTATTATTTACTCATTCGCATGTACCACTTCCGCCTACACTTTTAGTTCCTTCAGAGCATGTGGAGCAGCCAGATGTCGGTGGCGATGCTCAGATGGATGAGTAGCTTGGATTGCATCAGATTACCGGTTACATTTTTGGTTTTATTTTCCCTTTATTTAGTTTTTGATTATTATGGTCTGTATATATTAATATTATATTGGGGAAAATTGTATGGGTAACCGGATGGGTAATTTGTATATATATCTTTGGTTGATGTCTGCTATATTTGATTCTTTGTATACTTTTTTGTATTTGAAACTTTGTAGGTGTAGTTCACTATAAACCCTCATGAGATCTCACTCGTCCACTCGGGCTACCGGGGGGTTTAAAGGGCTTGTTGTATATGCTAAATGCAATTGTGATTTCTATGAAAGTGAGTTAGGTCTTTTAACATTTATTAATTACTTTAACAAAATTTAGTATGAATTTAATTAATTCGGCTCGATAATTGTTTTGATAAAATTAACAGAAAAATCATTTGTACATAACTCTTAAAAGACCTATGTCTTACACCTGTGAGAAGCTTACTTTTACACGTCTCGAGATTTTGCAGATAAGGTTGTTCGGTTGGTATTTGGATGAGACGAGTGTTTACGAGCCGCATTTTTGCATTGCATTATCATTCATATCAGGTGATTTCAATTTCATAATCTATTTTGCTATTCTAATTTTGAGTGTTAGAAGTGTAATTGTATAACTTCTAGTAGAACCATCACATTAGAGCCCCGTGTTTTTAATTTGTTAAACTGTCAATTCAACCCCGTCCCTTAAATATTCATTAATTGTTTAAATATTTTAACATTGAGGACAATGTAAACCTCAAGTGTGGGGATGGGGGAAATTTGAAAATTTTATCCTGATAGTACCTCGAAGAGTGTTTGAAAACCAAAGTTATTAACTTTTAATTATGGTCATAAATGCCAAGATATAGGTTTTTGGTCATGGTTGGTTTTTTAGCTTCTCGATAGTTTTACTCACAATTTTTTTCAAAAAGAGAAGTTGAAAATGGGGCTATTTAGGCGGGGATAACGAGTCAAGGGGACGGGTATACATGTTTCATATCGGCAACTCATTATTCCAAACATGTGAGATAGCCCCTATACTTAATACACATATTATATAATATATATAAAACATGTCTTATCATTTATTGAGAGAAACCGGTATGTTTTACAGAATTAGAACTTGCTTGTCAATTATTTATTGAGATCTTAATACCACTACCTGTATGGAGATTAGGACTTTAGAAAACCCGTACAAACATTTCCCCCCACTAAATAAAATTCCTTGCCCAGCATTATCCCCCTAGGAGCTTGTTTGGACCTTATTCCCTTTCATTTGCTAAACCGAACATTCCACACCATTTCAGCCTTGGCCTTCAATTTATTTTAACCCTGTGTGATGAAATCCAGTTCGTTATCGAGTTGCATATAGTTAAAAGAGTTGTAAATATGTGATCGTTAGAGTTGTATTTTTTATTTCAGTGTATTGTTTATCTTTAGTAAAAAAAATTAAAAATCCAACAAAAAGCCAAAAAAGAAATATGTTTATATTCAGTTATGTAATTAGCAGTTTGTCTGTATTTGATTAGTTGTGTATGTATTTGTTAAACTGGGTTTCATTGTAACACCCTAGCTAAAGCGTAATACGCCTTAGTATGACGTACAGATTGCTCAAAACACATGTGACACTATTAAGTGACAATATTATCATTAATTTATTTAAACAACAAGTACACAAGTTTGGAAGTAAGAGAAATGCAAATAAATACACATCTAAGCAATTCGTCCATTTAAGTTGCATATCCTAAGTACTAATGTCTTTGTCACGGCAGCATCCTCTAAATAAGATACCTTTAGCATATATATAAAATAATGTCAACTAAATGAATAGTTGGTGAGTTCACACAATTTTTGATATAAGTATATATAAAAACCTACAATTATATGAACAAGTGTGAATGAGCAAGTAAGGTCCTTTTCAGTTAGGATTGTGCACCAATGTACTTAGATAATAGCGCAAGTAAGTGTCCTTTCCGTTGGTAACAACCAAAGTACTAGAATCAGGGGGGGTCCCTATTCCACTCATAACATCGAGGTCATGAGTGCATAGGGGGCGTATGATCATACTTAATGAGGAAACCATGAGCTCGTAATATTTGAACAAGTATAGAAAATATACACACAAGTCCATGTAACGAATTGTAGTTTGTAAATAATGAATACACGAAATTGTAATTTGGATAGGATATATATGCTACCACCAAAATTAATAAAAGAGTAAAAAACGGGGTGTGAGAAACTCACATTGAAGTTGAAGACAAAGTCGAAATAAAACCGGAAGTGCATAAATGAAACCGAAGCAATTGAACATCACGAACTAGAATTAAAAGTACAAAATTAATATTAACTAACGTCTTATAAAAAGTAGATAACTCGGGTTGTCGGGATTTTGAAGTGTTGAATGTATATTTTATTACAGAGTTGGATATTATAATATTATTTTGTACATTAACGATTTTTAACGAATTATTAACAAATTATTAATTTAATACTAGTTTAAATTATAAGATTAATATCATGTTCGAATATGTTAAGGGTTACATAATATTGGTGTCAAGGATATATTTTATTTTGAAAACCGAATATGTTAACGAATTTTAAGGTTTAACAAACAAAAATATCTATACAAGCATATATCTATATATAAGTTAAACTAGTTTTTAAACGAACTTGACGGGTTTGAGATTTGTAACGTTTATGAGTTATGGGTTTTTAACGGAAATTTTAGTTTAAGAATAATTATGTTGGCGTTTGGAATTTATAAAGTTCACGACGAGATTGTATATATATTTATATATTTATTTCGCGAGTTTTAACAAGCGGGTTGGGCTTGTAAAAGTTTATTCTTGAACGAAAATTGTTAACGGAAATCAAACATCTTTTATTTAACTATAAAACTAATTTTATTTATTTTGTATGATTTTGTAAATATATTGATTTTGTAAATATATATTTGTTTTATTATAATTAATAAAACAATTTTAAAAAATATATGAGAGGATCTGCTGTGACCCCGGTTTGAACCCGGGTCTCCATGTCCACACCAAACATAAACAACCACTGGACCAAACCATTTTTGTTGTAAACAGATGGAAATAATTAATTATAAACAGAAACCCAACTTCATCTTCTTCACATAAACCCTAGGTTTTCTAATTCGTTTAGTTCGTTCCATGTTTGATTGATTTAAGTTACGGGTTTTGTTAGATTGATCAAAACAATGAAAATCCATCTAACAATTACCTCTAATGATGCTGAAATGACGTCGAACGATGAGTTTGCCGGAAACAAACTTGGACGAACAATACAGTGATACTAACGAGTTTGTTATGGTAAAATTATGTTTGTAACACATTTAGGAAGAGATTAGGATGCTATTTATAGCCTCAATTGATCCGTTTGATGATTAATTCGAGTTACGAGATTTCAATATTACTCCACGGTTCGGTGATTAAAGGATGTTAATTAGGTTATAAATGATGGAATTAATCACGTAATGAAGTGTAGAATTAGTGGAGACGTCGTTTGGTGTGAAATACTGGATCAAACGATGTGTAACTATACATTATTAGGGTTGCCGGCGCCGGAATCTGGTGGCCGGAATACCCACCGGAAAATCGTGAGAAGGAAAGGGGGGCAGGATCTAGGCTGGGTTTAGTTTATACTTTTTTTTTATTATTTAAGTCATATTTAAATTTTAGACCCTAGGCTTTTAATAACTTAATAGTTTGTTATTAAACTTTAATTGCATTATACACCTTGAACTTTATAAATATACATAACTAGATTAGAACTTGGCATAATTTAATATCTTTAGATTGTTTATCTTTTACACCTGATAAATTTAAACTTTGATTATTTTATAAACTTTTACGGCTCGGAGATTCGTTGTTTGAACTAAACGAAATAGAAAGTGAACGAATAATTACTATAAATCGTCGTACTTTGATTTACATTTATTTAATACATATAAAAACCGAAAATTTAAAATGGGTCAGGTTTTCGGGTTTGAAAAGTACCGAATGTTACAGGACTTACAACTTTTAGAAATTTCGTCCCAAAATTAAAATAAAAATAAAATTTAAATAGAACAACTAATATACGGAGTTTGTTAGAAGTTTTAACAATTTTATATATTAAAAAAAATAACGCCGATCTTTGAATGACTCGAAAAAATGCCACAAATAGGAAAAATGACAAGAACACTTATATATATGATGTACCAGCGGCGTATCCACCATGCCCTTATCATATTGTATTTACCCCGTTCTCCAAAAAATCATTCCAAGTTCCGAGTTATTTCACACAACCGGACTTATTATATTTTCCATGTGTCGGTCCCGAATATTCACTCACAATCACAATCAAGTCATAACTCACACATTAAATGTGTCGACAAGCGAGTTATTGACGGTTGCTATTTTAGGAAAGAAAACCGTTTGTTAAAGGCGGAATCAATAACAAACAAGGCAGTTGCTAAAAGACTAATAACAGGTAACTAACACACAAGAATAACTCAAAAGATTTCCATTCATATAATATAAATCATACAAACGATAATCGATTTTAGGGTTTCTTATGGAAAGTTATGTCCGTACTATTCTTAGACAGCCGTCACTCTCAATAATATTCTTTGAGTAGTCTGTCTATTCCGTCCTTATCCGCTGTTAGGAGGCATGCCCTAAATATTCCTTTTATAGGCCTGACACCTCCTTAACAGCTGTCATTCCTTCTAGAAACCCTAAATAAATAATACATATTAAAATTACATATTCAAAACTATACTAAGTGTAAAACAAGTCTTCCGGGTAGGCTTTGTAGAAGTTATCTTCCCAGAGTAGACTTTGTGCTCTGCCTTCCTTGGTAGAGTTGGTAACCTTGAAGTGTGTTCGGGAACAGTTTTCGGGTAGACTTTTAACTTTCACCGGGTAGACTTCAATCTTCTTGACCTTATCAGACTTTGCCCGGAAAGATCTTACGAGCAACCTTGTTCTTCTATGGTCCCTTAACTCCTTGCTATGAAATAGCTTATTAGCAAAGTGTGCCCGGTAGCACTGTACGCTGCTAGAGTTAAGCCATGCCCGGTGTTACTTGGAGTTTATCATTGCTTACATCAAGCTTACTCGGACCACTGTTATTAATGAATACCTTGCCCGGTCTTCCAGTCACTTGGTTTCATGAGCTTGGTTAGCCAAGAGCTTACCCGGGGTAAACCTTACTCGGCTATGAAGATCAAACTTGCTAGATATGCCCGGGTATACACTAACTGGTGAACCTTGCTCGGGTACTTACTAACTAGTGAACCTTGCTCGGATATTCACTAAAGAAGATTTCTTGAAGATAACCTTGCCCGGTAGGCAAAATATCATGCCCGTCTAAGTAAAACCTTGGTCGAATGTCTCAGGTGTTCCCAGTTTCATACTTAGCAATATATGAGGAGGTTGAGAAGATTCCAATCTTCCTTATGATAATTTTTAGGTCAAATCTTGACTCAACAATCTCCCCCTAGATTGGAACACCTTAGCTGTCCCAAAACACTTCTACAGTTACTTACACATAGTTAAAAATACACATCAAATCAAAATTAAATTTTACATATTCAAAAACATAAACAATTACATATTCAGAATTTTGTCCGAAGACATTACACATCAAAGCCTATTCTAAAGAAAATTTTTATCTTTTTGAATCTTCATCTTGTTGAGGCATTGTGGACTGCCTATCTTCTATTGACCATCACTGTTGCTGCTCTTTGCTGGAAGATAGAAAGGATCTGGTGATGAGTGTGACTCTCAGGTATGTGCAAATCCCTTATATCTCTCAGATCTTCATTGTGCAAAAAGGTCAGGTTTTCATCTCTTCTGATTTTCCCCAAAATAAGCCCTTCTGAGTTTCTAAGAACATAGTAGCCATCATTTTCTTTATACTCAATTTCAGTTATGATGCCATTCCTCTGTACTGTGTAATTTGGGCATGTCATTCTCCTTTCAGAGCTTATACAGGTATTCATGTTTGAAAAGGATTCTTATCTTTAACCTTCATCTGGTAATACAGTTCAGCACTGGCCATCTTTTTCAACTTTGCAGTCCTTTTTGATTTGTCCAATTGAGTCATTTTCCAGCTTCTCTTTTCTTTTAAGAATGGTAATCCCTTGTCAGCTTCATCTTTCAGATATTTAGAGAGATCATTTTGCTGTCTTCTAGCCAACTTATTTCTGTCTCGATAATCATACAAATTAAGTGTGGCCATTCTCTCAAATTGTTCTTGAATGTATTCAGCAAAATCACTTCTTATAACTATGTCTCTCATCTGTCTGCTTTCCATAATCACTTTTAGGGACTCAGAGACTGAATCATAGTAGAGAGTTCTCGGAAGATCCACATTGGATTGTGGTCCTGCTGTTCTTTGGGATTCAGCTCTACTTGACTCACTTCTGTTTGTTGAGGCATGCATTCTTGAAGTAGAGGGCCTAGTTGGGATAGACTTCATAGGTTTTCTAGGCCCTAACTTGAAAGTTTTGATGTACAATGATTCTATCATTTCAGCAGGGAGGTTGATGAGGTCTGCAAAGTTTTGTCCCGCTTCTTTACAGAGACCAATCATCATTTTCACTACCCCAAGATTGTTTGACAACCCTGCAGGCACAAATCTCCCATCAATAAAGCTTCTAGGGTTCTCACCCTCCATCAGAACCTTTTCCCACTCAGCCTTTTGTATATAAAAAGTTCTTTCAAGTCCTCCTTTTCTAGTGCATTAAAGTGTCTTCATCCATTCCCCTTTGATTTATCATAATGTTCCTCAGAATTTGGATCATCTCTTCATTTTCCCATGGAACTATAGGTTCATCAACAGGTTCAGGTTTTGGTTCCTCTGGGATTGGTGTGTCTTGGGTTATTTGCTCTTTTGATTTCTCCTTTTCATTTTGGGCCTTTTGTTTCTCCCTTAAAGTCATTATCTTTCTTTTCTTCTTAGGAGGCTCTTGTTCAACCTGACCTTTCCTTGATTGTTCAGCAGATGGTTCAGGTTGTAAACTTTTGAATTTTTCTTTTCTTTTCATGTTGTTAAAAACTGATTCAACTTTGGCTTGTATCCAAAACATTCAACCATGTCAGGCTTCATCCCTCTCTCCAACAGATATCCACACTTTCTTCCAAATTTTTCTTTTAAAGCTTCAAGCTTTTCAGCCTCCTCATTTTCTTTCATAAATTTTTCTTTTATTTCTTTTCTTGTGCTTTCATATGCGTCTTTTAGCTTTTCAATCTTGAAGTGAGATAAGTCTTTCTCATAATACCCATGCTTTCTTAAATATTCTCTGTATTTTTGGGCATCTCTGTTCTTTTGTTCCATTTTCTTCTTGATTTTATCTCTCTCTTTATTCAACCTTTTCTGCAATTGATCATCATTCAAATCAGCTAAGGTTTCAAAGCTTATCCAATAACTCATCAGTTTCATAAACAATGGATCTTTCTTCTTTGCATCCAACATACTTTGCTCAATGTTTGCCCTCTGTTCATCAGTCAATGTAACTTGTGGGGACATAACATTTGCAGTTTCAGCACCTTTTCCCTGATCATCTTCATCATCATTATCAGTTTCATCTTCATCAGAATCATCCTCCTCCTCAGTTGTTTCATTCACTGCATCAATCTTAGGTTCATCTGGAGTTGGATCTTCAGGGATTGGTACATTAGGCACTCCTTCAACAAATTCACCAGGCTTCAATGTTTTCAAAGGAACTGCCCTAGTAGGACTTCGTTGCTCATCAGGGGTCTCTATAAAGTATTTTTTCTTAGTATCCCATTTCCTCTTTTTGGAATGCTCATCTCTTTCATCTGGTTCAAATGATTTAGGTTTATCCCTCTTTCTTGAATATTTCTTTCCATATTTGGGATCATCCACACATTCCCATTCACTTGGGTTTTGTCTGATATCATCTTTAATTTGTTCAGTCCATTTCTTGGCAGCCATTGAGGCAATAGATTCACCAATCTCTTCTTCCACATTCAGTTCCATATTCACATTGGTTGGCTCAGTAGTTTCAGTTGATTCCTTTTCTGGTTGACTTTGAGGTTGAAACATACTTACCACCATGGCCAAAGAGTTGTCCACTCCCTCAACTCTTTTCAGTTTGATCAAAGCTTCAATAACATCTTAATCAGCCTCTTCATCATTGATTATATTAGTAATATTGGCTTGATTGATTAATGTTTCTTGCTCTGCTAGCTCCTCAGTAGTCAAGGTTTGGGCTAGTATTTCCCTCTCCCTTGTTTCTCTTATAATATTTTCAAATTCTCTTCTTGCAGCAACAGAAGCCTCTTCCTCTTCATTCATCAAACCTTCTTTCACAAGATTTGCCTTAACAGGCTCTTCTTCAAAGACTTTGGCCTTTACTTTATCCAATCTCCTCTGTACATCTTATTCATTCTCAGATTGTTGATAATCATCAATTTCTTTTTCTAGTGCTTCCAACTCTGGATCATATTCTACCCTCTTGGAGCTTTCAGGTTGTTCAATTTCAGTAGGTATAGGCTCCTCAGTAGCATCATTCTCTTCATTGATTACCTCATTTTGAGCTTCAGTCTGAATGTTAGTCAAAACATCAGTGGTCTCATCAATTATAGCCACATTCTCTTCATCATTCAACTTTTCAATTCCTTCCCCTGTCTCCTCTTCATCTCTCACCTCCTCATTATCCTTATCACTCCATACAACATTCATCACTTCATCATTTACATCATAGTTTTTTTCTCCTTTATCAGATGAATCTGCTTCATACTCAACATCCTCCATCCTCCTTCCTTCACTCTCCTCATCATCATCATAAGCATTCAAAATGCATGTCAACCCATCAACATTTTTATCACCAGCCTCCTCCATCACTACATCATCTACATTAACCTCAGTATCAGTTGGCACAATAATATTCTCCCCCTGTTTTGGGGCAGCTGAGGTCTTCTCAACCTCCTGCTCCACAGTTTAAATTATCATCATTACCCGGGCCAACTTATCTAGTAGCAACAAATTCTCCTTGGTTACCTCCTCATTTCTCTCCTTCAACCTTGCATTCTCCAACATTAGATCTAAGTTTCTTTGAAATAGAAAGTTTCCAGAAGGAGGGGTTATTGGTGGTGAGGTAGAGAAATGTGTAGGTTCAAATTGGTCTTGATTAGTGGTTTGAGGGTTTGTTGGGTTGGAATCTTCGAAAATGTTTTCACTGGTGGATGGTAGTTGGTTGATGTTTGGAATTAGTGTTTGTTATTCAGGTCGGGTTTGAGTTGTGTATTAAGGTGGTGATTGGGAACTGGTTTGAGGTATGGTTTGGGTATGGATAGGGGTAGACTGGGTTGTTGTAATTGGTTGGGGTGGTGATTGAGTATGGGATGGGCTAGGAATGAATGTATCTGTGTGTATTGGGCAGTTGGTTGGTGGTGTTTGTGGTGGTGGGGATGTTTGTGTTGATGTTTCAAGCTGGCTTTGGGTTAAGGTTTGACTTAGGGATTGGGTGGTGTGGTCTTGTGGTTGTGGAGATAAAGGTGGTGTTGGTATAGGTTGTTCCTCCCCCTAAGATTGTACATTCTCATTAAAGACGGCATCACCTTCAGCCGCATTCCCTTCATTACCAATGTCATCATCTCCAGCATTATCTCCTGCATCACCATCATTACCATGATCTCCATCACTATTCTCATCCTCATCACCTCCTTGCACATCCTCATCCTTAGAAAATAACACATTCAATTGAGGTATCATAATATCATCAATAACCATGGCAGCTCCTCAAACACCTGCTCTGGATCAAATCTGCTAGTGCTAGCCAGATTTTCTATTCTCTTAAATGTATCAGGATTTTGCAGGACATGTGTGATTCCTGTAGTTGGTAAGTTCTCCAACTCTTGATTGAAAATTATCTGTAGGAATCTCGGATATGCCAGAAACTTTTGCTTGATTGGCTTCTCCAGATTTTGCACTAATACTTCAAATATCATTCGTGAATAGTTGAAAGTATAGTTAAACAGAATTACAACAGTCGTGTTTGCCAAATCCCTGCTCATGAGGGTCCACGACCCTTTCCTCGGTGCAAACCCCTGTATTATATGATGAATCAAAAATCTGTACAGGGTAGGGAACATGCCCTTTTGGATTTGTCCATCTTTTGTATTCCCTTTTTAACCCATACACTTGACAAATATCTTGTATAGTTGAGCATTTATAAGATGGATAGGATTATGGTTATTGTCGTTCAACTGTAGACATCTACGAATTACAGCCTCATCCACCCGTACTTCTTGATTAGCAACTGTGGCTTCAATCCATCAGCCATTCACATCTTCCATCAACGTTGTTGAGTTCCAAAAGTCTAACGAATGGTTCCGGTATATAACAGGATTCTCAGTTAGAGCGAACCGGATATTCGATCGTTGCAACCACTGTATAATTGTGGCAACATCTTCATTCTTGGGCGTGACTTGCAAAAGAGTGCACATGTTGTGCTTTGCTCAAAGAAATATCTCGGAACTTCTTCGTCTGCCATGTCTGAAAATCACAATCAAACATATTCAAAGTAAAGTTAGTCATAAAGTTCATCACTTTAAGCAATTTCAAGGTATAAATTTGAAGAAGAAAGGATAGAAATTTCATTAAGAACCTGTTCTTTAACAAATTTAAAACCGACACACAAAACAGAGAGTTAGCGAAAGTACATAATCAAAGTTCATAATCATCTAATCGTGATCGGAAAACATATTATTAATGCTTACCGAGTCGGAATTAGAGGGCTGGTAAAGTTAGGGTTTGGATTAAAGCGAATGCGATGAGTCGGTTAGGCTTTCTTAAAGTAAGCAGTGGAAGGAGAGAGAGAGAGAGAGAGAGAGAGAGAGGAGAATAATGTTGAAAAATATCTCTCACTCCCTCTTATATACCTTTTGAAAGTGGGTTTTAAATGCATTTTGTCGTGTAGTGAGTTATTTAGCTGTCAAACATTTAAAACTTATCCATTTAAATTCAGATAAAGTTCAAGTGTCAAACCTTGCCCGGTATGAAATTGACAAGGTTTGCCCGGTACCTTCCACTTACTAAGCTTGCTCGGTCAAGATAAATAATTTAAAGTCAAGTGATAATGAAGAAAGCTTACCCGAAATACCAGATCTCTTGAGAACACAATCACAAGATAAATAATCAAGTATAAAATATCAATTAAGCATCCTTGCTAGGAATCAATTAAGATACCCATATAAATTTCTCAAATTTAAATTAAAAAGCTTAATCTAGCATAAACCCTATCAGAATAAGAAACACATTCAATCAAGCATACTTTGATGCAAAGTGTGCCCGAACAACCTTCCTAAGAGTACAAAGTGTGCCCGAACAAGTGTGTCCGAACAACCTTCCTAGAGTACAAAGTGTGCCCGGAAAAAGATATCTAGCAGACAGTGTACTCGAAAAGTCAAATTTGAAATTACCAAGTATATTGAGGGAACAAAGTGTGCCCGGAATATAAAGAGTGCTCGAAAAGTAAGGTCTGCCCGAAACACTTGTAATATCAGATAATCATAACCACATCTAACACCCACCGCTTGCCCGGAATGAAACTAAACATTAAAAACACCTAAGTGTGCTAGAAAGTCTAATATCACTAGAGCTTGCTCGGTACATCATGCAACATATAGTATGCAAAGCTTGCCCAGAACAAGAAATATCTTGTTAAAATATTGCTTGTTCACATATCCATATTGACTTCAAGCTTGCTCGGGAATTTAGTACATTAAGTGTACTCTACCCATAAAGTGAATAAAGCATGCCCGAAAATCATAAATTTAGTCCAAAATGACTAAGCTTGCCCGGAAAGGTTATAAAACATCAAACCTTACCCGAAAATACATATTCAACTGTTTTGTGCCCAAGAAGGTTAGAAAACATCAAACCTTGCCTGAAGATACATAATGAAATGTTTTGTGCTCGGGAAGGTTTGAAAACATCAAACCTTGCCCGAAAATACATATTCAACCTTTTTGAAGGAAAATTGCATATCTTTTTGACTTAAACCAATTATCAACTGTACTTTTCATTAAAGATTATTGTTTAAGAGCAAATGGTGCATTTAGAGATCAAATTTCAGTCTTGGTTCCTTTCAAAATAATTTCTTTCTTTTGCTGAAAAGATCTCAATAATGGGATCATATTGACTAAGTAGCTTTCTCAATACTTCACTTTCAGCATTATTATGACAACATAGACAGGTCAACAGCAGGTCTAGACTTAACATGAATTTCATCTCTTTGGTGATATGATTTAATTTCATTTAATATGCATGATTCTTAATGGATAACACATGATGTTTTATGATGCTCCTTATCTATTCTCAAGGCTTATTTGGCTTTCTCCAGATCACCCCAATTTGACTTTGACCCCCTGAATTTGGTCAAAACTTTTAATGACAGAACAATTTTTGTTGAAAATTTGGATATTTTTCTTTTCAAATTTACAAACATATGTGAGGTTGAACATTGGACTTACATGCCACGCAATTCGGACTTACAGGCCTTTCATTCAGGATGTTTAAAGGACTTATATGATTGCCTCCACCCCTGTAGTTCTAGAATTAACCCTCATGTTTGCATTTTCTTTCAAAATGTTTTGTGAACATCAATCAACTTTAGGTTGATAAAATATTTAAAAAGTATGTTGTTCATTGTTGTTCTGTGTCATTCTTTTAAATCACACATTTCATTTTGGTGACCAAATACCAACAGGCTTGTGTATCACTGGATAATCACTTTTCTGCCTATCATTTCAAAAGATATATATAGGAACATGCATAGACATCAATGTAACTCCACATAAGATATAGCAGTTTCTTTATGTTTATATCACCTTAGATTTTACACATAATGAGAAAGCAACTATACATGTTAATGACTGTACTAAGTGCCCTTTTGGCCTATTAAATCCATATGATTGGCTAAGTGGTTAATGTACTATCATTTCCCATAATTAAACAGTTTTAAGTTCAAACACCCCAATATCTCTTATTTGACTGGTAAATGGTTATCCTGTTTGACCACAGGTGGTCAACAGGACCAAACATATATGTGAGTATATGTCCCTTCAAATCAGAATTATTGACATGATTTTAAGTGAATGAACAGAAAACAAGTTACAGTTTGCCCCAAATGCTTTCAGTTTTCCAGGTTAATGGCTATCCTATCAATTCTGATAACAGATGACAGGACCAAACATATACAAGTATATGCCTATCCAACTTGAGCAAATGACATAATTTTCAGCAAATGTACCTTTTTGAGACTTTTCATTGAAAATTCCTTCTTTTAAGCTTCTATAAAGCTTGAACTGAATAGTATTATCATATCTCTACACCATTAACAACTTGCTCATGTTTTGACCAAAATGAAGTGATTATGCAAAATTCATTGGAAAAGTCATTTTATCATTTAATTTTGACATAAACAGTTGTAACATATTCAAATCTTAATCATAATAAACATCATCAAGACAAGCAGACAGTACTAACATTCAAGGTCTAGCCTATCCTAATAATATCACATGATCAGATAACACACATAAACAAACAATTCTTCATGATATCAAACAATCAAATATCAAATTTAACAATATAAAGCACTACTTATCACGATATCAGAAGCAGTTAACTAACAATCAAACATAAGCATCAATGATACCTAAGTTGCAAAGATAATCACTTAAGCACATATCAGTTACCATTAAACAGGTAACATATGCAAACATATTCATTCAACATTCAGTGTGTGACCTCAAATAACATAACCAACTAGCACATAGAGACACACATTAAGCACACATCCTCAATCAGACCTTATCTGAGTTGATCATCCCCAGGGCTTTCAAAAGAAAGTTGAATCTGGTTCTGTCAAGTGGCTTGGTGAATAGGTCAGCCAAGTTGTCACTTGTATCAACTCTTTTCATCTCAGTCAAACCTTTTTCACCGCAATCTCTTATGAAGTGATATCTTATTTCAATGTGCTTAGTCTTTGAATGTTGAACAGTAAAATATGCAGCAGTTATCAATAAAAATTGGAGTGTTCAGAAAATTCAAACCATAGTCCAGCATTTGGTTCTGAATCCAGAGAACTTGGGCACACCAAGTAGATGCAGCAATGTATTCAGCTTCTGTAGTTGATATGGACACAGTGGTCTGCTTCTTGCATTGCCATGACACCAGCCTGTCTCCCAGAAATTGACATCCACCTGAGGTTGACTTCCTGCTCATGTTACACCCATCATAATCACTGTCTTTGTAGGCTATCAAATCAAAAGACTGGTTCTTTGGATACCAAATCCCCAAGTCTGGCCTTCCCTTCAAGTATCTAAAAATTCTCTTGACTGCATTCATGTGAGAAAACTTTTGGACTTGACTGGAATCATGCACATACACAAACAGCATACATAATGTCAGGTCTTGTAGCAGTTAGGTACATCAGGAATCCAATTTTGGCTCTATATTCATGCTCATCCACAGGCTCCCCCTTTTCATCAGCAATCATCTTTTCTTTTGTGGCCATTGGAGTTGAAGCAGTTTTAAGTTCATGACATTTGAACTTATTCAAGATGTCCTGCACATACTTAGTTTGGTGAATGAATATCCCATCAGCTTTCTGTTGAACTTGCAGTCCCAGAAAGAAGTTCATCTCTCCCATAGAGCTCATGCTGTATTTGGATTTCATTACCCCTTCAAACTCCATACATAGTTGTTCATTGGTTGACCCAAAGATGATATCATCTACATAGACTTGTACCAGCAGCAAATCTGATCCCTTTCTTTTGTAGAAGAGTGTCTTGTAAATGGCTCCCCTTTGGAAACCATTTACAAGAAGATGATTTGACAGCTCATCATACCATGCTCTAGGAGCCTGATGCAATCCATATAGGGCTTTATTTAGCATATACACCCTGTTTGGATACATTGGATCCTCAAAACCTGGAGGTTGAGCAACATACACCTCTTCATCAATCTTTCCATTTAGGAATGCAGACTTGAAATCAAGCTGGAATACCCTAATGTTCTTTGAGGCAGCATATGCAAGAAAAATCCTGATAGCTTCAAGTCTTGCAACTGGTGCAAAGACTTCCTCAAAGTCTATTCCCTCTTCCTGAAGGCATCCCAGAGCCACAAGCCTAGATTTATTCTTAATCACTATGCCCCTCTCATCCCTTTTGTTTCTAAAAACCCATTTTGTTCCAATTGCATATCCCATACATGTAGATCTCTGAACTGTGCCAACTCCTCTTGCATTGCCTCCACCCAGCTATTGTCTTTTAGAGCTTGAACAATGTTCTTTGGTTCTATTTGGGATAGAAAGCAGGAGTACAAACAGATGTTTGCAGATTCAGAATGACTTCTTGTAACTCTTTCATGTATATCTCCAATGATGTTTTTTAGAAGAATGATTCTTTTCAACATAAGGGGTTTGAACTATCATATCTGCAGACATATTTGTGTCAATATTTGATTCATTGAGTTCTGGTTCCTCAATGATCAATTCTGTTTCAGCATCATGAAACTCTGGTGCTTCTTCATTGTTCTGTCTTGAAGTGGATGCACCATTGTTTTCCATGTTCAATCTTTCAAACAAATCTTGAAACCTTGCTGTTGCTACAGCTTCCTCTTCATTTGTTTGGTTGCTTGGGTTTCCTTCATCCTGAACTTGTGCACTTCTTGATTGTCTTGATTGACATCTGCATGATCTTGTTCTGGACTGTGATTGTTCTCTTGATCAATGTCTTGAACTTGTTCAACAATATCACTTGAGGGATCCTTTATAAATGTATACTCGTTTTCTTTACTAGCAACCTTCTTCCACAACTTTTCTAAGTTCAAAGTTTTCTTCTTTTTCTCTTCAATCACACTGGTCTTGTAGAATGAATCATCAAAGTCTTAAGGATAAATCTTGAAAGACCTTATCAATTTCTCATGATCAAACAGCCATGCTGCACCATCAACTGTGTTGAACTGATTTTCATTAAAGATAATGTCAGATGATTCAATAACACTCAAATGGTCTTTCACATATACTCCGTATGCTTTTGAGTGTGTAGAATAACCAACCAAGAAGCAATCCAAGGATTTTGTTTGAAACTTGTTCAAGTAATCCCTGGTGTTCAGAAGAAAACATTTACATCCAAAAGGCTTGAAAAACTTGATGTAAGGCTTTCTATTATAGAAAATTTCATATGGTGTCTTGTTATGCCTTTTGTTGATAAGTACCCTATTCTGAACATAGCAGGCAGTATTAATGGCTTCAGCCCAGAATGTAACTAGTAGATTTGCATCTGCTAGCATGGTTCTTGCAGCTTCAATAAGTGTCATGTTTCTTCTTTCTACAACACCATTCTGTTCAGGAGTTCTAGGAGCTGAGAATTGCTGAAATATTCCATTTTCTGTACAAAATTCTTCCATAACTCCATTTTTGAACTCAGTACCGTTATCACTTCTCAACATTTTAACTTTCTTATTCAGTTTGTTCTTATTCATTATCACACAGCCCTTAATCAGCTCTGTAGTCTCATCCTTTGTACTTAGGAAATAAACCCAAGTATATCTTGATTAATCATCAATGATCACAAGACAATACCTTTTCTTTCCTATACTTGGCACACTCACAGGACCAAAAAGATCCATGTGAAGTAATTCAAGTGCTTGATCTATTGAGTTGATGAGCTTTGTCTTATGAGAAGATTTGTGCTGCTTGCCTTTCTGGCATGAACTACAATGATCTTCCAATTTGAACTCTCTTGTAGGTAAGCCAATTACATGCTCACATTTCACAAGTTTTTTCATGTTCTTCAGATTCACATGACATAATTTCATGTGCCACAGTTTTGACTCATTTTCAGTGGCCTTTGGAAACAAAACATGTACCACCCCTTGAAACAGCTTCTTTCATATTAAGCTCATATAGGTTACCATTTCTTGGGGCCATCATCATAATCATTTCAGGTGGGATTACAAATTCAGGTTTTAAGATGAAACAGTGTGAGTCATCAAAACCAACTTTGTAACCCTTATCACACATTTGTGATATGCTTAGCAGGTTATACTGGAGACCTTCAACATGAAACACATTATCAAATGAAACCTTTCCATTTGTTAAAATTCCTTTTCCAACTATTTTTCCACCATTCTCATCACTTCTAAAAGCCACTGGCCCTTCAAACTTCTCTTCATAGTTGACAAGTGACATTTTGTCACAAGTCATGTGCCTGGAACATCCATTTTCCAAATACCATACTTCATTTATTGTAGTGGATTGTTCCTATACAATACAAAGAAAGTGATTAGTTTGATGATGAGGTGCAAGTTACGTCAACTTGCAATTCATCAGTTTCAATTTTAATTGCAGCTTTGGGAGTGAGTGTTCTAGGTTTAGGATCTTCATATGTTAACTCAAGATTATCAGAATTGTCAGTTTCATAACCACACTCTCTTGGAGTTTTCACAAATGAAGTTGTGTTCTTGAATTCATCAGATGCATTGTCAGCTTCTTGCACAACATAATCTTTCTTTTCTGAATAATTTCTTACATCATCAACCTTTTCCACTTTAGTTTCACACTTTGGTTTCCAAAGAAAACCTTGAGGTTCATAACCATGTTTCAAAAAATATTTTTCATCACCAGTGAGTTCAGTTGGTTTCTTCCTAGGGAAGATACCCCTGTTTCTTGTTTTCTCACTTCTTGGTGATCCTTGAGAATCATCAGACTTCATAGATTGTGTATCCTTGTTGGGGATAATTCTAAAGGGTTGAACACTTTTTTTTACAACCTTCTCAGACTTCTTAGAGACATGCTTCTTCTTGCTGATTTAGTCACAGGTTTCTTTGTCTTGACTTCAGTATTCTTTTCTTTTCTTGTCTCCTCAGCTGATTTCAAACTTTCTTTACTTATGGTTTCATTTCCACACACATTTCCTTTTCCCAGGTATGCATCATACTTTTGCTTGTACAAAACAAAGTCTTGTCCATACTTTGTTTTATCAGGGACATGAAAGGGTTTGAATTTGAATCTCTCATTACATGAGTCAGTGTGATGACCATGTTCATCACATTTCTTACACAAAACCATTCCCTTGTATTTTTCCCGTTCAATTCATTTCTTGAACCTTTCACTTGGTTTAGGTGCTTTGACTCCAAGAGTCTACTGATTCTTCAATCCATCAAAATCAATTGAGAAGGGCACAAACTCCTCAATCTTGATGTCTTGCCTTTCAGTTTTGCTTTTGACAAATACAATCTTCTCCATAATCATTGGTTCTCCATAAGTGCTTTCTTTATATCTTGACTGCTTCTTCTCATATTCTTCTAAAGTCTCCACTTCTCCAATATCAAGCACCTAATGATTAGAAAAGACTGGATAAACAGGTATAAAGTTTTCAACATCAACAGTTTCAGACACCTTTTTCTTGTTGTTTTGTTTTATCCTTTCCAACATAGCCTTGATTGGAGGCCTCACTGCATTGTAGCTTATCTTCTTCCAATCACAAATGTCAAAAGACACATGCTCTCTTTTCATTCTTTCATTCTGCTTCTTCATTCTTGATGTGACAGGTGGATACAATGGAAGTTTTTCAATTGATTCTAGTTTCTTTAATCTTCTTCCTCTATCAGCAGCCTTGATTTCTTCCTCAGTGATCTGATCACTTAGATCACTTAAATCATCTTCATTCAAATCTTCAGGGTCAAAATCATCTTTTGAAACTTGCACTCCAGTGGATTTTTCTTCTTTCACTTCTTCTTTGATCACAAACTCTCCTTCTTCATTCACTTCAACATTCTTATAGAGATCAACAAGTTCTTCTTTATCTTCAAACACTTCTCTGAACTGCTGAAGATAACTATCTCTTTTCTCTTTGTCAACTTTTGGCATAAAATTGTTGTTGAATGGTGGTGGAACTGCCTTGTACTTGTCTTTCTCTTTTACTTGATTCTGAATACCACAGATGTTTCCTGTGGAAACCAAGTTTTTCAAAAATTCATTCTCAACTTGCAGTTTTGTATTCTGCACCTTTTCCTCAACAATCATCTTTTTCAGTCCATCTATCTCAGTGATGTATCTTGTTTGAGCTCTGTAACTGATCATACAATCATCTTCCAAACTCTTTATCTTATCTTCATTAATCAGTTCACTTGCCTAATACCCACTGATGATACTTTGTTTCCTAAAACACTCACCCTCCAGCTTGCCTACTTTTATAGTTAACTCATTTATGGTTTCATATAAATCAACTGTAGGAGTAGAGTGTACCTGAGATGATTTTCCAACCTCTTTCTCAATCAAAGCCATAAGTGCAACATTTGCCCTCTTGATGTCGTCAGCAATGTCCTCTTCATGATTGCTCCAATCAAAATCACCCTCATGCTGTGCAGCCAAAGCTACATTTCCTTGATTTCTTGGTTGTTTTTGATTGTTTCTATTTTGGTTAGTAGGAGCAGTTTGAAGGTTTTGGTTGTTATTTATTTGAAAATTTTGAGTATGAGGCACAATTTGTTGGTTGTTTACTGGAGGCTGTGGGTAATTATTGAAGTTGGGATTATAGTTGTTGTTTGGATTGTAGTTGTTGAAACTGTTGGGATTGTTATTGAATTGTTGTTTCTTTGCTGGTTTTGTTGGTACTGTTGTTGCTGATTTCTTGGTTGGTTCTGGAATTGGTTCATCTGAAAGTTTCTTGGCATGTGGCATTCTCTGGCAAAATGACCAGGTTGTTGGCAGTTATAGCAGATGGCTTTTGACTTTTCAAAACCAATTCTCTCATTTGGCCCCGATAGAAGTGATCAACCAGTCATGTTGTATAGTCTCTTGCTTCTAAGAGCCAACATTGCAGCTTGACATTTCAAGTCCATGTCCTCCAAATCATCAGCATCTATTTGCTCTAAATCATCTTGAACAATTCTGGTATGAACCATGTTCTTTGCCACAAAAGCATTATAAGACTTAGTGAACATTGAGAGAAATCCATGGTAGTCAGACCCATAATTTCCATTTCCTTCAATAAAAGGTGTATGTCCACTTGCCATTGAGGCTGAATCACTGTCTTCTAAGAGTTGGACATTGAACCTTGATTGATTTTGGGAATTGCTTGAACTGCCACCAACAAAAGCTTTAGGTGTATCAACACCATGTTCATTTGGTTCCTCTATGATGAGAATCTGTTGTTGGTTTTTGGTTGACATATTTCCCATTGGTGCAATGAGAGCATTGGTCACTTGGAAACATGGCTTCTCTTCTTTGATCATTTCGTTCTCAATCATCTCAATTTCAGCAGCCTGAAGGAAACAAACTACATCATCCATCTTCAAGTCATTGAAGTTGGGCTTTTGAATGATGAATTTGCATGCAGTGTACCATTCCTTCGGCATAGAATTGAGCAGCTTGGTGTTCAAATCAAAATCAGTCATTACATAATCAGTTGTTCTCAACTCATTCACAATAGCCAGAAATCTCTCCAGGATTGACTTCAATCTTTCCTCTTCCTTGTACTTGAATCTTTCTAGTTGCTGCTTCAATCTCTGTTTCTTAATGTTTTTCAATTCAGTGTTCCCTTCATATATTTCAAGAATTGCATCATACATTGCTTTGGCAGTTGTATGATGTGCAACTTTGGTTAGTATTTCCCATGACAGTCCTAGCTTGATCATAGCTAAGGCTCTGTCATCCACCTTCCTCAATCTTTCACGCACAGCAGTAGTTGCATTTGCATTTGCACCTTCAGTATTATCTTGTGGACCATTCTTAATCAAATTCCACATATCCACATCATTATAGAAAACGACTGCTTCAAATAAGACTTTCCATTCTGTGAAATTTTCCTGTCCATAAAGTCTAGGAATCTTATTAGTAGAAACCACTTGTTCTTCGTAACCAGACATTTTGAAATCAGTTAATTTTAGAAAAACAAAGTTTGAAAATTATCAGATCTGAGAACCGGATCTTCAGATCTGATGTTTCTGGATCGATTAGAGCAAGATTAAGTAATAAAGATGTAAAATTTAACTAAAATAAGTAAAAGAGAACACCGTAATATGCAGATCTGAACGGAAATGAAGAACAGAGCAGTTGATGTAACTCTTCAAAGAACAGTGTTCTGCTTACGTCATTGTTCTTCAACAGATCTTCAATTAGCAACTAATTCTTTACCCAAATCAGCAACAACAAGCTCTGATACCACTTTTCGGTCCCGAATATTCACTCACAATCACAGTCAAGTCATAACTCACACATTAAATGTGTCGACAAGCGAGTTAATGACAGTTGCTATTTTAGGAAAGAAAACCGTTTGTTAAAGACGGAATCAATAACAAACAAGGAAGTTGCTAAAAGACTAATAACAGGTAACTAACACACAAGAATCACTCAAAAGATTCCATTCATATAATATAAATCATACAAACGATAATCGATTTTAGGGTTTCTTATGGAAAGTTATGTCCGTACTATTCTTAGACAGCCGTCACTCTCAATAATATTCTTTGAGTAGTCTGTCTATTCCGTCCTTATCCGATGTTAGGAGGCGTGCCCTAAATATTCCTTTTATAGGCCTGACACCTCCTTAACAGCTGTCATTCCTTCTAGAAACCCTAAATAAATAATACATATTCAAATTACATATTCAAAACTATACTAAGCGTAAAACAAGTCTTCCGGGTAGGATTTGTAGAAGTAATCTTCCCCGAGTAGACTTTGTGCTATGCCTTCCTTGGTAGACTTGGTAACCTTGAAGTGTGTTCGGGAACAGTTTTCGGGTAGACTTTTAACTTTCACCGGGTAGACTTCAATCTTCTTGACCTTATCAGACTTTGCCCGGAAAGATCTTATGAGCAACCTTGTTCTTCTATGGTCCCTTAACTCCTTGATATGAAATAGCTTATTAGCAAAGTGTGACTGGTAGCACTGTACTCTTCTAGAGTTAAACCCTGCCCGATGTTACTTGGAGTATATCATTGCTTACATCAAGCTTACTCGGAGCACTGTTATAGATGAATACCTTTCCCGGTCTTCCAATCTCTTAGTTTCATGAGCTTGGTTAGCCAAGAGCTTACCCGGGGTAAACCTTACTCGGATATGACGAACAAACTTGCTAGATATAGTGAACCCTGCCCTGGTATACTCTAACTGGTGAACCTTGCTCGGGTACTCACTAACTAGTGAACCTTGCTCGGATATTCACTAAAGAAGATTTCTTAAAGATAACCTTGCCCGGTAGGCAAAATATCATGCCCGGCTAAGTAAAACCTTGCCCGGATGTCTCAGGTGTGCCCGGTTTCATACTTAGCAATATCTTAGGAGGTTGAGAAGATTCCAATCTTCCTTATGATCACTTTTAGGTCAAATCTTGACTCAACACCATGCGAGGACTTTGATAATTACGTGTCGACCCATAATTACCTCTATCGTTGGATGGTCCATATAACTTGCTCTATTGTGTGGTTTTAAGGCATAAACTTTAGATCATTAAATAAAATACTCATAGAACATTGAAAATAAAAATAATGAATTAAAATGGTAAAAACATTACAAAACACATTGTCAGATCATTCAAGCCAAGTGCAACGCGAAAACACTAAGTCAAGTAAATGAAATCATCGTTGTCTAAACCAAGAAAACAATGTTGAAAACGAAATAAACAAGGTAATGAAATTAACGAATGAAACATTTAGGATTATGAACATCGTAACATGTAATTGGAATAATGGATTCGAGAATAACGTGGTAAGTAAACATAGCATTTAACCTACAATATATGAACATGTAAATTTGATAACGCATTGGGTTCGAGAATAGATTAGATAAACGAAACTTTCATATAACAAAATATCAAAAAGTTTAACAAATGTAAATCTCTGAATAAATTTCAATGTAACTAGCAGCAACATTGAGATAAATAAACAATTACCTCTTACAAACATGTAAATTTATAATAAAATGAGACAGTAAACATAATTTTACTCTCAAAACTGGTTAAGTCTGTAAATAAGAAATTTTCCAGTAGTAACCTTGAGTTTATCAAAGTAAACAATTGAAATTTCGAAATCAAAATAAAGCATTTGTCTCAGATTGATGAAATCAAGAACAAACAAATGGTTCAAATAAAACATTGCGTGGAAGAGGAGTAAACGAATAACCAAAACAATTTGTGTAAAAATAACATAACATAACTCAACATGTACATGGGAAACAGTCCCGGTTCTCAGTAAACGAATACGTTTGGAGAGAACCGGTTATCGATAGTAAAAGGTAGAAATAGAATGGAAATATTGTTTCTATTAGGTAACTATGTACACCTAAATGTTCGTAGTCCCAATTTCCGCTTAATGGTTACGTTGATGGGGAATTGGTCATAGACCCTGAGATAAGAAACGTAAACCGATTAAAAAAATGGACTAAGAATGATGTACGAATTTGCGTTTCGTAAAATACAAACGAATATGGATCAAAGATTAATTAACAATCGAAATATACTCCGTAAACAACATTCTAAAGAAATGAATAAAAATCATTTTGGGTAAGTCCGAGAGAAAAAAAATACTTGAAGGAGAAATTAAAGAAAAGAAAATACAACTTGCGACGTTTGTCTTCTCAAGTGTCGGTTTGATTGTGGTATGAAAGTTAATGTGGGAGGTGGTGCCATGATTTCTAAGTTGAAACTCATTGGCGTTAACGTAGGGGAAAGAAAGGAAAGGATAATATTAATTTATGAAAGTCGGTTGTAAATCGTGTTGCTTTTATATCTCATGGTGAAATAAGATTTATTCTGTTTTATTTAGACAAACAGTTTTTAGTTATCACTAAGACTTGCAAATTTTATGAAATTTTAATCATAAAAAAATGTTTTCTTTTGGTCAGCGACCTAGGGAAAATGATTGTCAAATTACCTGATTTGTTGAATGAAAAATGGCCTCAAATACCTTAGAACTTGTTTGAAACAAAAAATTTACTTTACATATATTATTTGAAAGAATAATTATAATAGTAATAGTAGTGACGATGGTACTAGTAATAAAAATATAACTAATAATAATGAGTAATATAATAATAATAATAATAATAATAATAATAATAATAATAATAATTTTAATACTAATAATATTGATAATGATAATAATAATGACGATGATGGTAATAATAATAATAATAATAATAATAATAATAATAAATCATTTGGATTTGTTTGAAGTCATTTTTAAAGGAAATCTATTTGATTGAAAGTTAATTATTTATAGTAATCACTTATTTGTGTTAGTGAAAGAAATAAAATATGGGAAAGTATGCGAAAGGACAATATACACGGGTTGAATGGGTGTTGTAAAATCTAAGTGTTGAAACCGAAAAATCGAATAGAATAAACGAGGGATGTTGGGTAAGGTATTGCATGACGGAAATAAGTTAGGCATTACTGAGTATGGCGGGTGTGCTCGAGTCACTATAATGATAGCAGGCTTGAAGCATGTGGTCAAGCATATGATCGGGACAAATGGTTAAGTAACAGGTCTTACAAATGGGCGGGTGGCGTTGAGTTTGGGTAGTGTTTAGCAACAAGCGGTAATTGAATCTACCACAAATTGAAGTATACCAACGTTTCAGGGAAGTAAAGTGGTGGGATTCACATATGCTATATAAAGGGCGTGATTTTGTACGAGGCTTTTCGGTTGGGTTTGGTTTGAGTTTCTAAGAATTGTGCTGGGTTTGAATTTGAATTTACTATAGCGATGAAGGTGGATGCGGTTAAACGTGGGATGATCGGGATCACGGAGGCCAATTGCTTGATAACTTGGATTGTCATTTGCGGGTTGAGTTTTGAGTGTGACGGCGAGAAGGCGTGAAACGAAATGTGAAGAATTCGCATGACTTGGGACGTAAGTATGAAAACGACTAATAGATACATCAATGAAAACAAGTAAAGAAACGAAATCGTATGAAACAAATTTGAAATCGAACTTGGAATTCCCATGGAACATCATGAGTTTTCACCTTTCAATAAACGAAAACTTCATAAATTATTGAATAATCATAGAGAAAAAGTATTAAACTTAACAATAAATAGTGAAATCGTATTGAAAATCGAGTGTTCATGATCACCATGACTTTTTTAATTTTCACTTATAAAACATAAGGGTAAATGAATATGAAAATAAGGTAATAAAATTGAAATTTGACCATTCATTTTTCACCATGACCTTTCGAATTTTCAATTCTAAAACGTAGTAGTAAATGAATAAAATAATATATCAATCAAATCGGAATTCAACCATTTATGTGTCACCATAACTTTTTGAATTTTCAATTCTAAAACATAATAGTAAAATAACAATGGAATCTTTTGAAATTCAGTTATTACTTTGCAAACTTTTAAAAGTTTAAGCCGAAAATGAGAGTATAAATAAAGAAAACGTGTCACAAAATTTTTTAAAACTTAACTATTCTCGTATAAAAATGCGTAATTAAATCGAACCGAAAGCTGAGTATTCGTGTATCAACACGACTTGACAGACTTTCAGTTAAAACACATTTGCAAAATATAGAGAGTCGAACGTCAAACGTCGCATAAACCATCGAAAACTGAAAACCAAAAACCTGACTAATGAAAATCCTCAAGAATCTTTACGTCAGGCATAAGCCTTGGATTTGTGTGTGCTTGTGTAATTGAAGTAATTGAATCATCAGTATAATAGTATTTACGTATATGAGGCATAAACAAATCAATAATAACCAAATAATGTGCATCGAACAATCAAATATGGTTCACATAATTTCTAATCATGCAACCTAAACAATTAAGAAAATAAACTATAACAAACTAGAACACTACGTCTAGTGTCATATCTTATTGTCACGGCTCTGATACCAATCTGTAACACCAAGGCTAAAGCGGAATACGCCCGAGTTTGACGTACAGATTGCTCAAAACACATGTGACACTATTAAGTGACAATATTATCATTAATTTATTTAAACAACAAGTACACAAGTTTGGAAGTAAGAGAAATACAAATAAATACACATCTAAGTAATTCATCCATTTAAGTTGAATATCCTAAGTACTAATGTCTTTATCACGGCAGCATCCTCTAAATAAGATACCTGTAACATATATATATATATATATATATATATATATATATATATATAAAATAATGTCAACTAAATGAATAGTTGGTGAGTTCACACAAGTTTTGATATAAGTACAAAAAAATCTACAATTCTATGAACAAGTGTAAATGAGCAAGTAAGGTCCTTTCTAGTTGTGATTGTGCACTAATGTACTCTGATAATAGCGCAAGTAAGTGTCATTTCCGTTGGTAACAACCAACGTACTCAGATCGGAGGTCCCTATTCCATTCATAACATCAAGGTCCTAAGTGCATAGGGGGGCGTATGATCATACTTAATGAGGAAACCATGAGCACGTAAACTTTGAACAAGTATAGAAAATAAACACACAAGTCCATGTAATGAATTGTAGTTTGTAAATAATGAATAAACAAAATTGTAATTTGGATAGGATATATATGCTACCCCCAAAAGTAATAAAAGAGTAAAAAAGGGGGTGTGAGAAACTCACCTTGAAGTTGAAGACAAAGTTGAAATAAAACCAAAAGTGCATAAATGAAACCGAAGCAATTGAACGTCACGAACTAGAATTAAAAGTACAAAATTAATATTAACTAACGTCTTATAAAAAGTAGATAACTCGGGTTGTCGGGATTTTGAAGTGTTAAATGTATATTTTATTACAGAGTTGGATATTATAATATTATTTTGTACATTAACGAATTTTAACGAATTATTAACAAATTATTAATTTAATATTAGCCTAAATTATTAGATTAATATCATGTTCGAATATTTTAAGGGTTACAGAAATATTGGTGTCAATGATATATTTTATTTTGAAAACCGAATATGTTAACGAATTTTAAGGTTTAACAAACAAAAATATCTATACAAGCATATATATATATATATATATATATATATAAGTTAAACTAGTTTTAAACGAACTTGACGGGTTTGAAATTTATAACGTTTATGAGTTATGGGTTTTTAACGGAAATTTTAGTTTAAGAATAATTATGTTGGCGTTTGGGATTTGTAAAGTTCACGACGAGATTGTATATATATTTATATATTTATTTCACGAGTTTTAACAAGCGGGTTCGGTTTGTAAAAGTTGATTCTTGAACGAAAATTGTTAACGGAAATCAAAACATCTTTTATTTAACTATAAAACTAATTTTATTTATTTTGTATGTTTTTGTAAATATATATTTGGTTTATTATAATTAATAAAACAGTTTTAAAAAAATATATGAAAGGATCTGCTGTGACCCGGGTTCGAACCCGGGTCTCCATGCCTACACCAAACATAAACAACCACTGGACCAAACCATTTATGTTTTAAACAAATGGAAATAATTAATTATAAACAGAAACTCAACTTCATCTTCTTCACATAAACCCTAGGTTTTCTAATTCGTTCAGTTCATTTCATGTTTGATTGATTTAAGTTAGGGGTTTTATTAGACGGATCAAAACAATGAAAATCCATCTAACAATTACCTCTAATGATGCTGAAATGACGTCGAACGATGAGTTGGCCGGAAACAAACTTGGACGAACAATATAGTGATATTAAAGAGTTTTTTATGGTAAAATTATGTTTGTAGCACATTTATGAAGAGATTAGGATGCTATTTATAGCCTCAATTGATCCGTTGGATGATTAATTCGAGTTATGAGATTTTAATATTACTTGACGGTTTGGTGATTAAAGGATGTTAATTAGGTTATAAATGATGGAATTAATCACGTAATGACGTTTAGAATTAGTGGAGACGTCGTTTAGTGTGAAATACTGGATCAAACGATGTGTAACTATACGTTTTTAGGGCTGCCGGCGCTAGAATACGGTGGCCGGAATACCCACCGGAAAACCGTGAGAAGGAAAGGGGGGACAGGATCTGGGCTGGGTTTAGTTTATACTATTTTTATTATTTAAGTCATATTTACATTTTAGACCCTAGGCTTTTAATAACTTAATAGTTTGTTATTAAACTTTAATTACATTATATACCTTGAACTTTATAAATACTAGTGGAAGTGCCCGCGCGTTGCGGCGGGGACGCAATGAAGATTCGATTGGTATGGGTTCGATTAATTATGGTACCGGAATTTGCTATAGCAAAATTTATATTCGTTATAGTTTACGATCCAAGAAATAAGACATTTATATTACAACATTATCGTGCAAAAAATAAATTAATTAAGCACAATTACACGGTTCTTTTAAGTTAACAAACGCAACTGATGCAATGATTGTTTTTGTTAGTTTATTAATCCTTCACGGCATATTATATAGTACTTTTGTTAGTTTTCTTGTCATAATATTTTACAAATTGTCAGTTTGGTTTATTACGATACAAGTACTCGTTACAAGAATAAATTCCAATTTTGGTCCTTTTACTTATATGTGTTGGATCGACTTATGTTTTACCCATTTGGCAAACCATGTTAAATTTGAAGACAAATGGTGTGATCATCTCCAAACTTTTGGCTCGAGTTAATGTTTCATTTAATTTTATTATATACGTAATAACAATTAATATCACATAAGTGTGTTGTCTAACCGTATAAATCGTCAGAGCAAGTCAGAAGTAAAAAAACAATGCTAACGCTTTATCATTTAGTTATCAACTAAATCACACCTTAAAAAGATAGCAAAAAGTTGTCAAAAGTTTAGTTTCACCTCAACAACAAACGATATTGATGGAAAAACATGTTTGTTTGTTATAAGTTCGGTTTCACAGCAACAACAAATTCACTATTGATGCAACTTTTATTTACTAAAATATCCTGATCTTGAAATCTAGAATAAGTTATCCAGAAGTGTACTAAATTTATGAAAAAACTTTAAATGGTAGGGATAGCAGGTTCGTGTTTGTTGTGTTAAGGTTGTCAGCCCATCCCACCGGCTAACTACAACCATGGGTAGATTGGTAAAAAATCACTTTGACTACCCCAACCGACTCTTGCCAGCGTGTTCATTCCCAAACAGTTCAACAGTTTCCTAATAGATAAAGTCAAAAGTAAAACATCAGCATGTGTGAAGATACACAAAGGTCCAAGTCCAACTAACAAATCGTGTCCGGTGAGAAGCAAATACACCATTTTTAAAAGCAATGTGCTTTCTTTTTTACGTGATATAACCTCTTGTTTCCATCCCATACATTTACAAAACATCAAACCCACTATACTTGCAAAAATTATGATTTTCAATAAAATAGTCAAAAATCTATATAAAATTTGTTAAACATTCCTACTTGTAAAAGTTGGTCAAATATCTACATAAAATTTGTTAAGCATCCCTACCTGTGAAAGTCAAAAGTCCAAGCAAGTGGTAGAAAGAAGTAACACCGGATGAATAGAAGTGGCATTTACATATACAATGTCTATTCCAACTTCTGATTTCCTATGGCAGTTGAATACATACCTAGACAACACTTGAAATATTCATATTTGCATTTTCATAATAATCTTTCTAAGCTAAATATTGAAAACTTCATACATATCCTAATCCTATTGAATTTCATAGGATCTTAAGTTCTTAACATTTTTCCAAACACTAAAAATATTATCTATATAAATTCATTACTTACAACAAACTGTCTGAACCAACAAAAAAAAAAGTCTTATGAGGAGAGAAAGTAGTAGGTGAAAGAACGCATAACCACGCTTCGCAGCTGGTATGCGAGAGCTAATACAAAAATAATAAACTGAATTAACTATATATGGTTCAAGTTTACTGTTTTATGCATACAAGATTGAAAAAAGATTAACATATATTAAATACCAAAACAATAAATGGCCATTGTTCATGAAAATCTTGTGTCACTATGCCTAGAATGTCACCGCCATGGACCAGACCGCTTGTTGCCTGAACCTCAAACAACCAGGTTATGTTTCTTTGGTCCATTTTGACCATAAAAGTGAACTTTTGGCCAAAACCAACTTTGACACAAGAAAAGTCAAAACTACCCCGAGCAAGTTATATTGGTCTGGTAGAAATGCACGTGTGCCACGGCTGAAACTTGACGCAAATTCAGTTAACGCAAATTCAATAACTAAAAATTAAATAACAATATTCAATTTTCTCCATTTCCGGGTTCCTTTTGTTGGTATATCAGTTATTTGAAGGTCAGTTTATTCCCATGCTTCATGGCGGGTGGTATTAAAGTCCCAACAAAATTCTAAAATCCATAGTTGTGCACGTCCATTTGGTAAAAAGCAGCATACGTCAAAAATGGAATCAGCAAAGATTTGTAATATGTAGCATCGGTTAGATATAAAATTTGCCCAACCATTGGTAACACTTTGTTGTCTAGCCAATTACACGATTTTTATAATTTCAAACAATGATTTTAAATAAATATAAGATGAGTACTTGTTTAAGAAAGGGTCAACTTCATTGAATAGTAACCAAGTTTCAAAAGTGTTCCAATTAGGTCACTCAATTTAAAAAAGTGTTCCAATTAAGTCACTCAATTTTCATATTTTATTAAATTAAAGGTTTTAACATGTTTTTTAACGTTTTTCTTTTTTGACTCACATTAGAAATCTTTTTATCTTTTTTTATGTTGACGTTGAGTGGTGACGTGGATTTTTTTTTTTGAATTTTAAAATAATTAACGTTTCTTAATTTTTTTTAAATATAACTACATATATTGCAAATTCCAACCCCCACATCTTATCCTCAATTTCTTTCTTGACGCACACGAAAATCGGTAAGACTCGATTTGAAGATTTAGTGACCCAATTTGACAAAAATATACAAGAGTGATCTAATTTGATTTGAAAGTTGGTTACTATTGTATGAGATATTCTCTTTAAGAAAAAGGCTGACCTTATGTGAAATTACAAACAATGCTTTTGCAACAGTTGAATTCATTTGTAAATAAAATGACAAAATTACCCTCAAACAAAGACAAAAAAAAATCACTTCCTTCAACACCTTTAACTATGTAATGACTAACATACCCTTATACAATGCCAAAATAAGTGACCATAAACAGTTAAAATGCAGATGAGAATTTAAAAAAGATTAATACTTTCAAGGTTGCGGATGGTTTAAAAACTTTCTCACAGTGATTGATGTTCCATAAACAGAGCTGATGATCAAAGGTTCATAACCTTGAACCTCAATATGATTATGTTTTAGTTATTAAAGTTAAACCATAAACACATCAAACTGTGCTTTTTTAAAGAAAAACAAAAAAAACTAAAAAGATCATACTGAACTAAAATCATGATTTTTTTAAGAAAAACGGAAAAAATCATACTGAACTAATCGAGCTTACCTAATATTAGTCGTGCACAAAAAAACCGGTTCCGGAACCTAACTGGTAGAACCGAACCGGAACCGGTTCCAGTTCCTACCCGGTTGGCCCAATACCCGGTTTGGGTATTTTTGTATCCGAAAATCGTACCCGTTTCTCCTATTTGTATGTTCCCATCGGTTCCAACCCGATTCCTAATTGTAACCGGTTCGGTTCCTACCCGAAAAAACCGGTTCCGGCGGGTTTTTTTTTAAAAGTCAAACACAGGTCAAACTAGCCGTTGGAACCGGTTTCAACGGTAATATAGCCGGTGAAACCGGTTTTTGAGACACAAAATAGCCATTGTAACCGGTTCCAACGGTAATATAGCCGTTGGAACCGGTTTTTGAGACAAATAATAGCCGTTGGAACCGGTTCCAACGGTAATATAGCCGTTGGAACCGGTTCTTGTAGCCCAAAAACTATATATAAGTTGTTTTCCATTACTTGTTTCACCACCAAACTCAAAAACAAACTAAAATACTACTCCTTTAGCAAACCCGTTCCGTTACTCGACCATCCAACTAAATATTATTATGGCACCCATCAAAAAAACTAACAAGAAGGCTAAGAAGAGTGTTTTTGTTGCCCCCGTTCCTGCTACGGAGGACCCAAGAGTTGTTACGGTAGTCAACCATAACCGCAACGAAGACATATGGAAGAATTGGGATTTGATTGTGGATGACGAAGGTTATCAAAAGGCTCGTTGCAAACTATGTGGTTCACTATTAAAGCACAATTCAAACTCTACTTTGAGAAAGCACATCGAGAAGCCATATTGCAAGGCGTTGAAAGGGATTTGCGCGACCGATAACGAAGACGAGGGTGAAGACGAGAATGAAGACGAAGAAGAGTTGTAATTTGTGTTTTTTATTTGTTTTAGTAAAATTATTTGTAACTTGTTCAACTAATATTTAGTTTTGATTTGTTTAATTATAATTACTTTTGTTACTCATGATTAATTTTTTGTTACATTTTTAATAACGACGAACATTTTATTTATTTAAACAATAACTATTACAAACATTATTAAAACATAAACGATACTAAACATAACAACTAAAACTTAAAAAACAAAGTCCGTCGTTTTAATTCGGGAATACTTATTTTTAGGTTGTAGAGCCGGACGATTCTCCCACTTCCGCTTTTTTAGCATCCAAACTTCTTTTCTCTCGACAATACTTATTCGTATGTTTTCGTAATGTCGAGTTGGACCCTGCTTTAAGAAACTTCGAGCAATATTTGCAACGTGCCATCTCATGTGAGTCGGTCATCAGACACAAATCGTAATGAACCCAAACATCGGGGCATCTTGTTGTTTCGATCACCGTAACAACGTCGTCATTAGTTGCCATTTGTTGTCGGTTTAAGCTTAATAGTGTTTTGGAGTGTGTTTTATAGTTTTGGAAGTGGTTTAACAAGTACACACTCATACATTGATATTTATAGAATGAAAATTAGCTAAATATAGTAATAAAACCGGTTCCAACAGTCAAAAACGGCTATATAGCCGTTGGAATGTTTGAATTTCAAAAAAAGCCGGTGGAACCGGTTTTTACGTAATAACCGGTCCCGGTTTCAACCCTACCCGGTTCCTAAAAGTTTGCATTTCTGGGCATCGGTTCGGGTCGGGAACCGAACCGGTTCCTGACTGGAACCGGTGTCATTTTCTACCCGGTGTGAAAAAAACCGGTTCCGAACCGGTTCGGGTTTTCAAGGTGAACCCGATTTGTGCACGTCTACCTAATATGAAATGTACAAAAAGTGTGGAGAGATCGGCTATCATCGAAACCTCATGACTTGTTTGATTTTTGAAAGCTTAGTTCAAAAATAGTCGTTTGGGCGTGAAAACTTACAACTGCAACTTGTCAACTTAAATTAAAATCCTGAAAGTATAAGTTTTGACCTTTAAAAAGGTAAATTAGTAATTTTGCTTTAACCAATATAAAATTGATTATCAAATAATTACATCTGTTTCAAAACCCAAATCCACACACAAAACATTATAAGAAACATAATAACATCCATATATTTTGTGTTTAATTTGTTTTATTGATTTTATCCCCTTTTTTTTCGAAAATTACTACAAGAAATTTGTGCAAGCCTAAAGCTCCTTGTCAAGAATACCTCAAAAATATATGTGTGAACATGAATAAGAAAAATCCGTTTGTTTAAACGTTCGTGTTTGATCGTTTGCTCTATTAGATTAAAAGAAACAAACACAAACATGCCCAGTTCGTGTTCAATTTGTTCGTTTATAAATTTGAAGAAAAATAAAGATAAAATATATTACTTGTGGAACGCTCATTGGTTGCCTTCTCGTTCAACTCCCTCAAGATTGAAGTGGTGACAACAAAGCTTACGTATTTCCAAAACCACAATAATAAGCGAAATCTAATTATTTTAGCAACAAAAATCAAATGTCACATCTTAATTTAAATTAAAATATTTCTAAAGAAGTAAATCCATAAAGTTAAAAATTTACCTGAGCTCCACTTGTCGAGTTAATAACTTGTAATCACATGTGAACACAAATACTTACACGGTAGCAGTTCGGTTCGTGATGTTACTGCATTTAATGAACAAATATAAGCTTTTTTTATAAATAGAGATCAAAACAAGTCAAGCGTCGACTCTTGTAAGTTAAACGAGCCGACCGAAGAAAAAATGCAAGGAATAATAACATGAAAAAGTATCTCACCATGTAAGTTAATTTCCAAAGATTCATTATGAATCAGTTCATAAACAAGCGCCTTGTTTCATCATGAACACAAGTTCCCAACAAAGTGATTACATTGAAGTTTACTCAACAGTGAGACTGCAAAAAAACAACAATATGAATACCTATATTATCAAATTCATCATTACAAACAACTAATCACAAATAAACTATCACCTAAAATCTTTAACAACATCTCGACTACCACTGCCCAATCTTTTAACCATGACAAAGGCAATTAAAAAGACTTTAGCATCAATCAACTAAAATAATTACCACACCAACATTAAAACGAAAGATAGTAAGTCACTGTTACATTGTATAAAGAAAATTACATTGCAAGTTGTTGTATTAAAAAATATGCAATGGTGAATCAAATAAACGCAAAACCCACAACAAAGTTGGTTATTGAATGAATCTAGGCATATGGCAATTGTAAACGGACACAGGCACTAAAAACAATGTAATTCACATATCAAAAGGAAAACAACTCACATGTGCGTATACAGAGAACATCAACACATCTCACATGAATGGATTGATTGATGGTGGTGAGGGAGAGACACAAAATAGGATTTATATGAAATACAATTCATTTAACGTCAACTGAAGATGAATGAGTTCGCTCAGAGAGTCAATCGGTTCGGCTCGTAGGAGCGGTTTCATCATTCAGTTGGAGCTTTTAATTGGGTTGGTTGATGGCAATTGAAAGGGCGAGAACTGATGGGCCAATTGAAGATTGTTACGTTGATTTTAGTTAGTGGGTTTTTTCTGGATTATTAACAATTAATAACCACTTACTCTCCTTTAATTCATTGCATCACATACACTTAAGGATACAAAAGTCATTTCAGAAACAATGAAGCTTTACGAACTTGTATCAAACGCTTGAAGAACAAAATGATGTAAAGACAAATTACTTTTTCTGCTCAATTATAAAATGTCGTTTATGTACTCGTCCTTTAATTGTGAAATTACCTCAAACTGCCTATCACCTATGCTTAATAATATAATATAGATACATAACTAGATTAGAACTTGGCATAATTTAATATCTTTAGATTGTTTACCTTTTATACCCGATAATTTAAACTTTGATTATTTTATAAACTTTTACGGCTCAGAGATTCGTTATTTGAACTAAACGAAATAGAAAGTGAACAAATAATTACTATAAATCGTCGTACTTTGATTTACATTTATTTAATACATATAAAAACCAAAAATTTAAAATGAGTCGGGTTTTCGGGTTTGAAAAGTAACGAGTGTTACATTCATCCACCTTAGTCACTAAATATGCCTAATCCACTGTAACATCCCGAAATTTCTAAGAATAATATTTAATTTATTATTCATTTATGGTGGAAAAGTTTACTTAGGTTAGTAGAGAAATAAAATAATAAAGATGGAATGATAAGTAGGCTAATTAGATGGATTAATTATGGACCAAAAAGAAAAGATGAGCCTAAGGTCCATGGGCTTAAGTGAGTATAAATATCCCTTAACACCATAATCCTTTCCATTTCCATACATCTGCACACCATAGCCTACACCATCAAAACACACACTTAACTCAATTCCCGTTTTTGAGAAAACCACCCACAAAGACACAAGGATTACCGGAAATCTAGCCGTCGGATCGGTCTCAAATTTTAACTGAGTGTTCATGGTATATAAATGAATATTTCCACCGAACAGATTTCGATCAGAGGTCGGGAAGTCCAGTTTTTATTAGCAAAGCCGTAGCAGCTCAAAAATGAAGATTCTGGTGACTGTTCAGCTTTTCCGGCGACTGTAGCGGCGGTTTCCGGCAAAGATGAGCTGATGGGTTTGTATATCGGGGCGAGACGGTTCCGTGGTCGCTTGAATCACTCAAATCCGAGTTCGTTTGATATGGTTTTGGTCTATTCGAGTAATTCGAACAAAAACATCAAAGATACGTTTTTGTTAAAAATGTTTACTTTTCGTGTACGGATTTACATGAAAATTGATAGAAAGATAGATCGGGTCATGATTATTGATAAATTTATGAACTTGATAGTACACGGGTTAGTTGGCTCGTTTCGGGTAAAACGAGTAGTGTTCGGTTTGCGAAAAGGACGGGTCAACGAAGTCGGTTTTGCATAAAACTTGGTAGGATAGTAAATCGGACCCTATTATGTGAGAAAGATGTAAACTTTAACATAAATAAGTTGTTGGAATGAAAAAAGGGTAAATGGGGAAAGATCCCGGTTTTCCAGCGATGACGGCGCCGGAAAAGCGTATACAAGGATGAAAAAAATATTAAAACCCTAACCCTAATTCGTTATGTGAAACTAACGAATTAAAGGTAACTCATTAACGGACTAGCCTTAATTCGTGAACTAATTCGTTAATGAAAGAATGACGAACTAGCTCCGATTCGTTAAATAATTTGTTATGATGATTCGTTAGGGAAGAACAACGAACTAGCTTCAATTCAGTTAAGCCAGTTCGTTATAAAAGATCAGTTCGTTATAAAGAGTCCAGTTCGCTATAAGGGTTAATTCGTTATAAAGGCCAATTCGTTATGTGGCCATTCGTTTAATACTAGGATAATGAATCAGATAATGTAAGATAGCGAATCAGATAACGAATTAGGTGATTCGTTACTCACCCAGTTCGCTATATTCTGAATAACGTATAAGTTTGAAAGAATAACAGAAAGGTCTTTGGACTTAGAATAAATGGTTTAATTACATATTAGCCCCTGGACTTTATTAATTTATGAAAGATACCTTTAAAGGTTAACGTGTAACGATTAACTAACCGGGTAATGAATCAATGGAGTAAAATCGGCTTAGACGCTTATGATTAGCTAAGTAGCAGTAAGAAGGGCTAGAACAATATTTAATATTGTATCTATTAAACAGTTAGTCGCGCACAGCAAAGGAAGGGAATAACCTTAAACGGCGGACACAACCGAGATCAGGTGAGTTTCTAGCCCCATTTTCCTTGTTATGTTTTCGGGGCTGTGTGCATACTCGATGTGATAATTAATACACTTACCTTAAATAGTAAGTGTATGCCAGTATGATTTATATGTCATTTATGTATATCTTGAATGTGAATGAAAGCTTGTCGGTATGTGAACGATCTTCGGATATTGCACGTATTGATAAGGGAGGTATATGTATGATAGTTGAATGTGTATCATAGATATATGTGCAACATATGAATATGTATGAATGATTAAAGAAAGTATATGTATGTTACGGGTATGTAAAGATAGTATACTCGAAGATGAAGAAGTAAGGGGTCAGACCCTAATAATATCTGAGATAGAGAAGAAAGGGATCAGACCCTTAATATCTGAGATAAAGAAGTAAAAAGGGATCAGACCCTAATAATATCTGAGATAGACAAGAAAGGGATCAAACCCTAATAATATCTGAGATAGACAAAGGAAAGAGGGATCAGACCCTAATAATATCTGAGATACACAAGAAAGGGATCATACCCTAATAATATCTGAGATAGACAAAGGAAAGAATGACCAGACCCTAATAATATCTGAGATAGAATGAACAATAATTATATAGTATGAAAGTAATAAAGTATGAACGTATGTATCAAATTATGTAATGAAAGTAAGTTAGTAAAGTAATCATTATGTATCTTCGGATGCATGATTGAAGGTAAGAGTATGTATTATATGATTAACTAGAACTCACTCAGCGTAGCTGACTTTTAGTATGCACGCAGGTGAGTAGAATGAGACAGCTGGTTTGAGCGGGGACATATGGCAGAAGAATAAGAGTCCGGCATCTGAAGACTGATGATGTTTTATACTTATTGTTTAAATTTGAAAGACAAGAATGTTTTAAGACAAGTTATGGTTTATTATTGTTATGTTATTGAAAGTTTTATATTCCATGCAAAGTTTTAATTAACTCTGATATTTAGAACTGTGTTTATGAGTAAATCCAACGTCTAAATGTGAGGCACCAGTAACGGGGAATTACATCCACACCCAAACTTAAGCCTCAACAAAACCTTTGTCCAAGTCTTTACGCAACCGGTGGGTAATGGGTGGAGATAAGACTGACCTGCAAGCCATTTGGTATTTGAGGGTATAGACATATACTAGCTCATCTTTTGCTAGTTCAGATATTAAACCGAGAGGAGTGTTGATAGTGTGAGGGCTATAAACATGTTGTCCCATCTCGTATCGCGATGGGATTAATTAATAATATGTTGACCATGGTCCATCGAGATACGTGATGGACCATAAAAGACCCCATCGCGTATCGCGTTGGGTTACGAAGACGGGAAAGTTAGGGTTTTTATATGTCACATCCTATGTCGACCCTATCATTCAACAACTGATATTAGGCAGTCTCCAGAGCTACAAGAGGGCAATTCCATCATTCCATATCATACCGAGACCATATTCATGTTCCATATCATCATAATTGAAGATTCCATGATGACGATGCTCGGCTAATCTCTTCGAGTCATACCCGGGATGTAGAGTTTGTATCATTTTTAGGTTTCTCATGCATTAAAGAACAAATGCTTTGTAATTATCATTTACTTAATCTATGAGTATTGATGTTTAGTATTGTTGTGCTTTCAATCGGTTTAGGTTTACGTTGATCAGAACGATTAGTTTGTCGGTTACTATAATAATTGCTCATAGGACTGTTTTGACTAGTTGAATTCAATGAAGCATGCAATTTCCCTTAGTTGAGTCACACTGGTAGGGATTGTTTAATAACCAGTGCCGTGTGTTAGCGATTGTTGGTGCCTAAGGTTTAGCTCGTTAGTCAGTCTGTATTAATCAGTGATATTTAACAACTTAGATTGCATTGGATAACTGTTTGTGTGCATTCTTGAACCCCGGGTGTGATTTGTCTTTGTTAATTGCTTGAATTTGTGAAATTGTTTAATCAATATTATAACAAAATTATTTGCTTGTGTGATCTCTAAAACTCATTACTTCATAATATTAGAAATTAGTTACACAATTGACCACATACTCCTTGTGTTCGACACCCTACTTACCCTAACTTTTTTAGGTGATTAGGAACTTGATTCAATTTTTTTTACTAGATAGCGACAGTCTAGCACCACTAGGTGTGAATACTTCACTGATTTTTTCGTTTTTATTTTTGGTTTACGTATAGATTCGGTTTTGGTTTTACCAATTTTTTATTTCAGTTTGGTTTTAGTTATTTTTTTGGTTTTTGATTTTGATTTCTTCTGCATTTGCTTCGTTTCAGTTTAAGTTTTTGTTTTGTTTTGTTTTGGTAAGGTAGTTTTTGTCGTTGGTTTTGTTTTAGTTTTTGGGTTTTGTATTTCTTTTAACTTTTAATCCGTCTTGATTTCAGTTTATTCGCTTCGGTTTCAGTTCAATTTGGGTTGTTTTAACATCATTTATGTTCATTATAAGTTTGTGTTGACAAAAAAAAAGTTGTTTAAGTTTCGTAGAACCCTGACACCACAGTTTATGATGCCGAGTTTGAAGAAAATAATGTTAATGCGATTGATATACTGCAAAAAGCAGGGGATCGAAAAAGTGTCATTCAGGTTCATGGATGTTACTATTTGTTTGTTTTGTTTACTTCTTTTATTATCTCATTCTATAAACTTATTGACTTACATAGAAGGATTGTCACAATTTCTTTTAGTATATTGTTTAGGCCTACATTAAATATGACAACACTTTAATTTATAAAAATTGCATCTTATATACAGATCATGTTACTTATCTCTGCATAAGTAACTAGGAGATTGTGTTTACACTATACATAAATTAATCCCAATATTTTTTCTCAAACCCTATCGTAAAATTCAGCCAGTTTAATATGGATGTATATGAAAATTAGAAACAAAAGTACAAATTTGCTTGTGTTGACTTTATAGTCAATGTTGACTTTTTTTGGGTCAAAATTTGTTACAGTGTTATTGTCATTTTGTGTTTAAATTGGAAATAAGAACAATTACTGCATAATTAGAATTACTTATTTTTCAACTGGTCGTCTTAACCCAAACCAATTTTTTCTTTTTAAGGTTGACCATTTTGACATTTTGACATGAACTGGTCAAACGAATGAATAAATAAAGACATGCATGAATGAATGAACTCAAAGATCGTAAATGAACGAACGTAGATTAACAAACATTAATGAACATAAATCAACGAAGACAAAACAAACATTCCGGAATGTAACTGAACGAACATAAACGATACATGCTTTTGTTCATGTTCATTTAATTAAATGATCAGAACGTTGTTTTCGTGTTCATTCAAATAATAAATGGGTGAACTTTCCACCGAACCGGTCACTGAACATTCAGTTCATTTTCTGCTAAGATTTGGTTGTAGAGTCTTTTTCATTTCGTTTTATGTTTTAAGGCCAATCAGTTTTAAAGTGTCTTTTGTTTCGTTTTCTGTTTGTTTTTTTTTTTCTTTTTTTTTTTGTAATATCATGTTATTGCTCAAGTTTTAGATAAAAATCAAATTTTATGAGCAATGATTGCAGATGGAATAGTGTGAACATGCATGATGTAAAATTAATTTGGGTCATTGAATGCAATATGTGACTGAAGGATATGTGCATACGTACGTACATATATGATGGTGTTGAATCAAGATTATGTGAAGATGACTATGCTCTTAAGTTGGATTCTTTGTATATTGTAACATCCTACTTTCGATGTTAGTAATAAAAGAAATTTCGTTTATTTGATAATGCGTTATTATCTAATTTAGATAAATAAACTATTAAAGGGTGGGCTTGGACATCAAAAAATGGAATAAGGGATGGAATGAGCCTTAGATCCATGGCTTAAGGGAGTATAAATACCCCTCAAACCCTAATCCTTTCCATTTTTATCCATCTCTAAACCATAGCTTACACCTTCAAAAACACACACAAACACCTCCTATATCCTGAACCAAGATCCGGAGAAAAAGACCCGAGCTCTTTGGTGCTAGAACGTCGTGACGAACAAAACCTAAATCAAGACGAGATAGTGTTCGTAAACCAATTCGTTTAAAGGTACGTTTATAATGAAAACTCGTTCGGCTCGTTTAGTATTCCTATATCTATATGTAAATGGTAAAAACAAATCAAATGCAACGATTCCCATTTAAATTCGTTAACGTTTGATGGGTTAATTGATGGTGTAAAGAACCGGTTATATGTATTAATCAAACGCACCAATTAAAATGCTATGTTTAGATGTTTGGACGATTGGGGTTTGTAGGCGAGGTGATTCCGAGTTCAATGATACCAAAATCGTGTTGTTTCATCGTGATTTTAAGGGTAATTGCAGATCTAGCGTTGTTGACTGTTCTTATCGATTTTGACTTTGACACTTGAGTCAAAGTTTGGATAAGACTGATATTCATTCGTTATGAATAAGCGAATGACTGTTCATTCGTTAAACAATCAAAGCGAATAAGACACATTCGTATGTTCTGGTAACGAATGAGCCTTCCATTCGCCCTACAGAAGTCGCGAACGACCTTGTTCATTGTTACTCATTCATTCGTTATGATCAGATATCGAATCAACCCATTCGTTAAAGATACATTCGCGTGCTTCCGTAACGAATGAACCTCTCATTCGTATCAAGGATATCACGAACGACCTTATTCATTCGTTACTCATTCGTTTTTCTCGTTAAGGCACGAATCAGACCATTCGTTATAACGAATGAAATCATTCGTCATAACGAACGAGGTAGCGAATGAGGGTTAACCAGGGACCATTCGTTATAACGAATAGGATAGCGAATAACCAGCTCGACCCCAGCCAGGGGCTCTGCCTCTTGGACCCAGCTAGGGGCTGCCGCCCCTAGACCCCGCTGCCAGGGGCGTTTCCTCCAGACCCCGGTAGCTAGGGGTTATAATAACTTAGAAGTATGATATAGTTAGAAATAGTTAATTGATAATTGTAGTGATTATACAGTTAGCAGTGCACAGCTAAAGAGGCATATTACTATAAACTCAGAAAGAAACAGGATCCAGGTGAGTTTCTAGCCCCACTTCCTTGTTATGTTTTTGAGGCTGTGTGCATACTCGATGTGACTAGCTAACACACTTACCCAAAGTGGTAAGTTCATGATATCTGAAAGTTGTGATGTTTTATGTATAATATATGAATGTTTTATGAATGAAATTTGCATGATACTGAAGGTAAAAGAAATAAAAGTAAACAAATAAAGGTATATGGATTCATGTACGGTTATTGTATGGTTGTATGGATAGTCGAAGAACAAGAGGGAACCAGACCCTAATAATATTTGAGGCAAGAGGGAACCGGACCCTAATAATATTCTAGGCAAGAGGGAATAGGACCCTAATAATATCCGAGGCAAGAGGGAAGCGGGCCCTAATAATACTCGAGGAAAGTAGGGCGAAATGCTCTTTAAAACGTATAAGTATGTATATAAAGAAAGATAAAATATGAAAGAATGAAAATATGAAAGTAAGGAAATAAGAATGGAGGTATATACTTATGAGTGTATGAAATAAAGTAAATCCGGTTAAGTATGCAGTATATGAATGTATTATATGTTGCCTGACTAACTAGAACTCACTCAGCGTAGTTGACTTTTAGTATGCACACAGGTGAGTAGAATGAGACAGCTAGCTTGAAGGGGGACACATGGCAAAGGAATAAAGAAGCTGGCATCTGAAGACTTAATTTATGATGTTTAAACTCTCAGACATGTTTATTAATGTTTAAATTTTATGATTTATGTAATGAATGGTTGACATCTATATATTCTGCGAAAGGTTTTAATTAACTCTGATATTATAACTATGTTTATGAGTAAATCCAATGACCAATGTAGGGCACTGGGATTGCGGCCTTACATATATTTGACGGGGGACATTCAAAATTTACTACTACTTATTTTTTCATATTTCGTATGCATTCTCTTTATTAAACTTTTGACTTCTTAAAAGTTAAAAAAATTAGGTATACATTTTATGATACTTTACAACACAAGATGTAAGGAGAAGTTGGTTTTCAAGGGTATTGTCTTTATGCTTTACCCTTAGACTAAAGGGTATGGAATACGATTTGTCGTTGGAGAAGTATAGGTGGCTGGCGGTGCCGTTACTTAGAGAACATTACGGCCCCAGCTATCGGCGTGATGATTTCATGTTAGTCAGCAACATAAAAACCATTGATTCCTAATACAAATATCATGTGTACGAGAATCCGGAGCATTGCTCGTAAAACATCTATGATGTTCCGCTTATGACAACGATCGGTTATTGATATGATGGAGAAGTACTTAAGAGGACCTATTATTCATTACCAAGTCTGTTTTACTTTCATTGTAACCTAATTTGCATGATTTTGTTTGACCTAATTTAATAACCAAATGCTTTTCAACCTTATTTGCATGTTGGTCGCTGTAACCTACTACATTCATTGACGAATAAAATGTAAATGATGAGGGTTTAACATAAAAAATTGATTTACTTTATTAGTTGTTTATGGGTTGTGAAGAGAAGGATTGTTATATTGAATTCGTTTCATTATTGGTTGAATTGAAATGCAATTGAGCTCATTTTGGAATTGAATGTGAATTGGTCTAAAAATTAGGTGTTTTTTGTTTTAGACCTAAAAGAGAGCCCCCCGCTGACTCTAATAGGTCTCTATCATAAGTGTGAACAAACATGAATGGACGCATACCAATTTTCTATATATATTTGTAAAACTTGCTCTTAAACATAGGCTGGTAAACGAACCAAAGTAACATTAGCACACACATATAATCGAACATTTTTTTGTTGCTCATGTTCGTTCATCAAGCCATAATTTATATGTATATACACACACACACACACTAGCTGAATAAACACATAGTAGCTCAATATTTCCATGTTGCTTTCTTAAATGGTAAATTACCAGTTTTGTTCGTGTAAGCATTAGGTGCACTGAAGAGGTTGGAAGCCGAAATGGAAGCTATTAGAGAAGCTAAAATGTGAGAAAATTTGTTTAGGTTCCCGTGGCCTTGCTTCCACATGAAGAATACCCAAATTTAGTTGCAAAAGAGCTTTATAGTTTCTTGCAAGACGTTATATAAATTAGTTTTTATTTGTGTACTTATAACTACATAGAATAGCATATTCTTTATACTATTTGAAATGATTGATGGGTTGGGTTGGTTCGATTTCTAACGTTTTTTCTTGAAAATTTTTAACGTTTCTACTATTAGGTTTATATTTGTTCGTTTCATATATGTACATAAGTAATCGTTCGTTCATCTTCAATAGTTCGATTTCACTTCAGTTGAAAAATAAGAAAAACATTTAACTGATTTATCCTTTTAGTTTGATTTTATACTAACCTATCACTTTATAAAACCATCTATTCAATACACACACACACCCACACCCACACCCACACCCACACACACACACACAGATATATATATATATATATATATATATATATATAGGTATTAGATCATTTCAGAAGTTTTTTTACAGCGAGAAGTGCGAGAAGTGAATGTGTAATTAATTTCACTCCCTTTCTTATGTGTAGGTGTGTTGTGTGGTATGTGTGTAGGTACGTATGTTTGTATATGTGTACGTATGTTTGTATATGCTTATGTATGTTTGTATGTGTGTAGGTACATAGGTTTGAATGTGCTCGGTACATTTATATGTTTGTAGGTTGGTTTGAATGTGTAATTAAGACATAAATACAACCAACCTAAATATATGTATGTAACATCATATGAAAGGGAGTGAAATTAGGGATTAATGGAGTTAAGCATTCACTTCTCGGACTTCTCATTGTATTATCACTTCTCGCAAGATCCATCCCCTAATGTACAAATGAAATTAACGTGCTACACGTGAGAATTAAGTAGAGTAATTATATATACATGTAGAGTAATTATGAAATTACATCATAGAGTAATTACATAATTACTCTACTTGATTCTCACGTTTAGCACGCTAATTTCATTTGTATTTGATCCAAACCCTATATATATATATATAAGGGTTCAAATAAGAATAAGGAGTTTCCTAAGAATGGTAAGAACCAACATAATTTTGACATTTGGCATTACAAATTATGGTGAAAGAACAATTCTATGAAACTATGTCGGTTATTGGTAATTTCAAATCTCAACCCAATGATTAACATGATCCAATGGCTATGATTTATTCCTAGTCTACCTAGAAAACTACTTATTTTTAGGATGACCCTCCCCTATATATATATATATATATATATATATATATATATATATATATATATATATATATATGCATACACGAGTATGCATGTGCACAATCAAATCACATATGACCAGCACTTTACCCTTTTTACAGTTGGTTGACAGATAACTTAATGCCTTTAATTTGAGAATTTGTTTCATCTCCTGATTAAATTTCAATTCTAACTACCCACCAATTAACACATAGTCAAACATTTATGTTGAATAAAAATCACAAAGCCTATAAACCTACTTTATTAACAAATATTTCACAAAACACAATGCATAGTGCGCACCCCTCACAAAAAACATCCAACAATCCATCACCAAACTCTACAAACTCAAACGAGGAGATAATTTCGCAAACACACAGCAACGCGCAATCTCTTATGCTAGTTCTTTATAATATATGCTTAAGCAGTTAAAACGGAAATAGAAATTCCTATGTATTTGTGATATATGAAGTTCCTATATTTTTAACAGTACGTAACTATAGTAATATGATGTTGATATTTAAAGCATTACATCAAATGACAACTAACATCCCATAAAGAAACACTCACAGTATAATACAAAGGTGAACAATGACCACTACTATATGCTAACCCTAAAAGTCATCACTAATAATAATGATTCAAGAACTTTGAAGATGTAATTTCATTGTTGATCAAAACTAAAGCAGAAAACCACTGTCAATAATTAAAATAACAAAATGGCAATAGGGGCTTCTCTTGAATTTAAGCTTCCACTAAACTATTGAACCTCTAATTGAAAGTTATACATGAGATGTGTACATACATAAAAGAACCCATTTTAATATCACTGATGAGGCTCTTTCTATGAATTGGGATCCTATGAAATTGTGCAATGAATTTTGGAGGTGAAGCTGTCAAAGGTAGTACATTGTGATGATCAAAATCCTTATCTGTAGTAGACAGAATTAGTTTGATAAAAGATCCACCTTTTTTAACAAAATCATCAACTCAAAATTTGCTAGTTACTTTTTTTAAGTTAAATTTGCATACAAACATTAACACATTTTAAATCATTTAAAACATCTATAGATAACATGAAAACTAGCCATCATTCAAGGATTGCTTCCCTTCCTTGTACTTTCGGTTCTTATCATGTAGAATTTCCTGCAATTCATATATCAAAAACATATTACAATTTCCAAATGTTTACATTACACTGTAAGATAAAGCACGTTAACTTCGCGTGTTAATTCTGACCTACTCAGCTCAAAGATAAAAAATAATTATAGTTTTCCCATTGGATCATTTTAGCAAAAAACTTTCATGCAATATACAAATTGAATACCCAAACAAATCAAATGCGTATATAAAGAACCAATCATATTACACATAAATCAACGACACATATACCAAACAAGAAATCGTAAGATCGAACGGAATGACATAGGGAAACGACATATGATAAAGGTAACCATAAAATAATCATGAACGAACTTCAAGCCTGATATAGATACAGATGATGATGATAAAACCCCACCCGCCGCCTTCAATCACGAAAACGGATGGTTGGTAGTTAGCAACGCGCCAACGTAGTATATATAGGTTGAATTGATGATCAAACTTATAGGAATGCAAACGGAAGGTCGCAAATATAATAAAATATAGATGCATTTAATATGTATATAATTTAATGTAGTTAAAAACCTTTTGCATGTCCAAAGGATAGAAGAGTAATCACATTAAACGTGAAGCTTCACAAACTTGTACGATACACTTGAAGAAAGAAATAATGTAATGGAAAATTACTTTTTCTGCCCAATTGTGGAATGCCGTTTATGTCCTCATCCTCTGATTGTGAAATTACCATGATTGTCCTTCACTCCTCCATAATAATGTAATATAGATAAATCTTGTATGCCAAGATGCACCCAGTGGTCCTAGCAGATGGGGCGAAGCTGTAACACTCGGCAAAAATTATTGTTAATGTAATCATGATTAAAAATATAATATCATTTTATTAATAAAGTTTCGCTTTATTAAGATTTAATATCTTGCAAAGTCAACAAAAAGTCCAAATTTTGATACGTAACGAGCATGACGTGCAATAACCTCGGGCAGCGAGCCAGACTAGTAAATAAATCATTAATATGATTAAATGACCCCAAAATTTAAAATATATGTTAAAACATTGTATACAATGTATAAACATAATTTAGGAAGGCTCGAATCACGAAAACTAGGAAATAAGTAAGCAAAAGCCAGTACAGGACCTGACACAAACTATTTTCAGAAAAACAGTTTTTATAGTCCATACTGTCAGGAATTTGATTTCGTTCAAAGTGTAACAAAAATTATTAAAAACGGGATCCGATTGATTATCTAAAACTCGCAATACGTTAAACCGATTAAACAAGATTAGTTATAATTAACAAACCCTTCACCTCCTACCCCCCATGGTCGGCCCACCCTCCACATCACCACCCCCACCTCTTTTCCTTCCAATCCCTAGCCACCAAGTCATCCCATCGAATGATTGCTCTTTCTAGAAACTTGATGTGTTGTAAGTAACCAAACTAATCCACCATTACACTCTAACCCATTACTCACCACTCTACTCCCTTATTCTGCCTATATACACGGCACACACACAAACACTTTCACCATCACAAATTCAAATCTTTAATCATCAAACACACACTTACAATCAAATCTTGATCAAGAACCATGAATATTATCAACTAGGAGGAAGATTTGGAAGAGGATAATCACATTCACACCCATCACACTCTCATTTTCATCTTTAGATCTTCAAGAACACTAGTAAGTTTTGTTTATGAGTTGATTTCTAGGGTTAACTATGTTAGAATAGGTGTTCTTGAGTTGGAATTGAGCTTGAAAGTTTGAAATTATGAATGTTGGTGTGTGTGTATGTGAGCCGTGGGTGTGTATGTGTGTGTAAGGGTAAGGATTGAACCCACATACACATGCATACATTCATCATGAAGTTCATACATTGATTGCTAAGATTGATTAGAAGCATTGCAGGAATACTTGTATAAGGCCCCATTCCTGGTGCCCTACATTGGATGTTGGATTTACTCATAAACACTGTTCTAAATATCAGAGTTATTTTAAACTTTCGCGGAATAATATAAAAGTCAACCATTCATTACAAACATTCATAACTTGTCTTTTAAAAACATAACATAAAACATAGTATTCAAAACATCATGACAGATATTCAGATGCCAGCCTCTTCAATCTCGCCATGTGTCCCGCTCAAACCAGCTGTCTCAGTCGATTAACCTGCGTGCATACTAAAATTCAGCTACGCTGAGTAAGTTCTAGTTAATCAGACGACATACAATACATTCACATACCTACATATGCACCAGAAGGTACAAAGCTTCATATTTACTTACATACACACATAAGTTCATTCTTTTATCCATATTTACATACATACTTTCATTCATACACATACGTTTTAAAGAGCATTCCGCCCTATAACCTTCCTCGATATTATTAGGGTCGGTTCCCTACATTCGCCGATATTATTAAGGTCGGTTCCCTACATTCGCTGATATTATTAGGGTCGGTTCCCTACATTCGCCGATATTACTAGGGTCGATTCCTTTTCTAACAATTCTTTCCATTCCTTTGTATACATTCATAATTATAACTTCCTTAAGAACATACGTCATTTATATATCATATATATATATATATATATCAATCATATCTTTAAACTATCCCTCGACAGTGCATGCAATATCTGAAGATCGTTCATGCATCCTCAAGAATTCATTCATAACTAAATCATACAAGACATACACCTACCAATTAAGGTAAGTGTATTAACTAATCACATCGAGTATGCACACAGCCCCAAAAACTTAACAAGGAATGAGGCTAGAAACTCACCTAAATGTGGCTATGTTAACCGTTTACGGTTATTCCTTTCTTTAGCTGTGCGCGACTAATTGTATAACAATTACACGTATCAATTAACTATCACTACCCATATCGCGTTTTTAGTTTAGTTATAACCCTCAACGAACGGGGTCCGGGGGCAGCGCCCCTAGTAGCGGGGTCTAGGGGCGGCAGCCCCTAGCTGGGTCCAAGGGGCAGAGCCCTTGGTTGGGTCCATTAACTAACTTAACACATTTTTCATTAGAATTCTTAATTATTATTTTATTTGCTAACTCATAAAGTTCGAGGGCTTCTTTGTAATTAATCCATTCTTTTCTAAGTCCAGGGGCCTCTCTGTCATTCTTTCAAACTCTAATTCGTTATCCAATTTTTTAGCGAATTGGGGTTCATTCGTTACTTCTGTCTTTCATTACAAATTGACTAATTCGTTACTTCATAACGAATTAACCTTCAGAGCGAATTGGCCTTCATAACAAATTGGCCTTTAAGATGAACTGACCCTTATAAAAAATTGGTCCTTATAACGAATTGAACCTTTATACGAACTGGTATGTATAACGAACTGGGGATTCATTCATCAGTTCTCCGTTAACGAATTACTTATCGAACTGCTTCTAATTCGTTATCTCCTCTTAACGAAGGGGCATAACGAATTGCTTGTTAATTCGTTATGTCTCCGTTAACAAACTAGGGTTAGGTCAGAGAATGTCAAAATATTCCCTGATATTCTCTTAACCTCGTACACATTTTCCAGCACCGTCATCGCCGGAAAAACGGGATCTCGCTAGAAAAAGGAGATCTCAGTTATTTTCCATCGTTTTTCACTGTCTTTCATCCCGTTTGATCCAGATCTGAGCTAGGGTGGCCCCTAAGATCATCTTTTGATCGGTTTATACCCGATTCCACCTGGATCTCGTGACTTTAATGGATTAAGGGTGTCGGCTCGTCCTTTCGTGACTAAATCTAGCGGGTTTGGATCCATACAATATCATACTATCATTACTTCGGTTCGGGATCGATTCTTATTCTTGGTTTCGGTCTAGAGGAAGAGAGAAAGAGCTTAAGTGTGTGTTTTGGGTGGTGTATGGTATGGATGAGAATGAATTAATTAATGGTAATTATGGTGTTTATATCATGGGTCATGGGCTTAAGTCCATGGTCTTTTTATCCTTTCCTTGTTAACCCAAGTCCATTACTCATATTACTTAATCCAACACAAGCCTGACTCATACTAACTCATCTTTTATTTTATTAACCGAAATGAGAAAACGGGATGTTACAACTTGATAGTTTGGTATAATCATAGATGAAATTGTTGTTAGAGTTTGATGTTAGGATGAATTTTGATTAGTTACTGATCATTAGTATTGATGTTATGCACTTGAATAATCGAAATGTTAGTGTTAAAGATGAATATAGCCAAAACTTGTTCATAGTTGCAATTTGGGGATTTTTGGAATTTTTGGATTAATTGATGATTTTGGTGGATTAATGAATCATGAATGTGACAGGGATTAATGTTATTGAATATTGAATAGGGTGTATGCTAGTAAATTCATAAAACCATTAGTTAATACTTGAAGATTGTTAAAATTGATAGATTGCCAATTAAGGAAACTTTGTTTCTAGGTTGAATCTTTGATTTTGAGATGAATACTTGACATAAATGTGTTTGATATATAAAAAATTGAGTACTTGAATTAAAATAGGATGCATTGTTGAAGTATATATTAGTTTAGCGTAATGATCAAATTGTCACTTACTTACTAGAAATAGAAACTTTGTTGCTTAATTAATTGAAAGATCAAAAGTTGAATAGAACAATTGGGGTGCATGAAACTATATCAAACTAGTTGAATGAGATAAACTTAGATTCATACTTAATCATAATTGAAAGATTGAATTAGATATACTTATAATAAGAAACTTTGTTAATTAAACACTTAGAAAATTCATAAGAATGGTGAAATGCATGAGCTAATGATTTGAATGACTTGTTGATGGTTTGAATGACTTGATTATGTGATGATATGAAATGATTTTATGATTATATAATGAAAGGAATAAACCCAAAGTTGAATTATTTGATTCTTGAGAATGACTTATATGATTAAACACATGTAAGAACCTTCCAAATAGAAATAAGGAATATAGATGTAAAGTATTGATTTAGCTTGTTGTGGGAATCATTATAGTAGGTTGAAATATGGATTTTAATTCATATTATAATGTTTTTTTTATATAAAAAATGATAAGCTTGATTAGTAACATTATTAATTAACTTAAGATATGAATTAGAAGCTTGCTATTGGTTTAAATGTGCTATGTGAAACTATGTGAACAAATATGGAAATTAAGGATGAGTTATATGTTATAATGTGTATATTAGTTCATAGTATTATCGGTGTGAGATTACCTTCTTATTTTACTTGTCGGTAACTTTAATGGTCGAAAAATCAGCTTTTAAACGTGAGCCGACACGACAATTAGGGACTGTTTTAGAACAGCCCCTAAAGTTGTATAATACTCATATATAACATAATTTAATATATGAGAAGAGGACAAGATAACAAAACTTAGTCCCAAATGGTTAGTGTCGCGAAAACCGACCTGAAACGTAAAAAAGTTGTTATTTTAAGAAAAATATTAACAAAAATAAAAATAACATATTTTTGCAAAGTAAATTCTAAAACTTGATTAATATATATGTAACAAGTATTTTTCAAGAATTAAAAGTTATATGTTATACGAAAAGTCGAACGGTTCGTTTTAAACGCGAAACCGACAAAACCCACAAGATTCATGAAAAATAATTATTTAATATGTTCTTAAGACTTTCCAGCAACTGAATCTTTAATATTTTATTATATTTATATATTTTATTTGTTTATTAATTTATTTAGTTATTAAGACAATAGTTAACGAAACCCAAACTACACTTACTTGTTAATTTGTCAAGATAGGAAATTACTTGTTTATGTGCTTGTGTGGTTATTAGACTAGGTCTAATAACTTAAAGAATTTTATAAACTGAAACACAAACCAAGTTTTATTAACAAAACATGTACTAATATAGGACACACGACTTTTGGAACGAAAAGCTTCAACCGTGAGTTTCTCTATCGACCCCTCGTTTTCAAATGTTTTATTGTGTTTTTGGGGGAAAACATATTCTTTTATCGATTTTTATTGAAGTTTTTATAAAGCGTTTTATTATACAAACCGTGTAAAAAGTGGGATGAGTCAACAATTGGTTAAATAACTGTTAATTGAATTGATAAGGGCACAGAAATATTGGTAGATCTATCGGGGTGACACCCCCATTTCCAATCGTGTTGGGTTAAAAATGAGAATATTTTAAGTATGGTAGGTATCGAGTCATCAATTTTGATAGTCATATACTTGTTGTATTCCTTGCTAGTCTAAAACAGTACGATTTGTTCAAAGATAAAATGCTTAGTTTTTATGGCAAGTTCGATTATTGAGAATTTTGAAAGATATAATTACCATGTTAAAAGAACCATTTTGAAAAATATTACCACCGTTGTTTATCGTAATAGATGATAAAATAATGGTCTTTGAACCATTGTATGACGAGAATTTATATGTAATCGTTTACTTTATTTCTTGATAAATTGATATAATATTGTTATGATGACGACTTATATTGAAAGTTTGATTGCCTTACTTTCATTATAATATATATATATATGTAAGTATATATATATATATATATATATATGTAAGTATATATATATATATATATATATATATATATATATATTATTTTCAATAAAGAGAACTCACCATCATTCGTGTTGACGTTTATTTTTAATATGCTTTTCAGGTAAATGATGGCTTCGATGGGAAGAGAACGTGGGCTGTGTGTTTGAATAATGTAGGAAACTGGGATGTTAATAAACCGTGCGGTAGCACATGTAAAACTCTGATGATGTAATGGATATTTTATTAATTAAAAGTTAAACTTTTATTATTAAATATTCTTGCTCTATTATTATTAGCAATCGGCATCTGTTACGACCCGAACAACTTAAGTTAAATTCTTCCGCTGTCTTAATTAAGATTTTCGGGGTGTGACAGAAGTTGGTATCAGAGCCACTTGTTATAGAGAATTAGAAAACTTAAGATTTTCTAAACTATAACCATATATTCAAGTACACGCTCTTTTCTTGTCTCGTGAAGCTAGAAGGTAAAATTATATTAATAAGTATTTATTACTAACTTGTTTAAAATGCTTTACAGATGGCACCACCACATGTTATAGTGACAGATTCAGAGACTAGTGATGACGAGGCACCAACATCCCCGATCGTGTTCCGGCCCGTGGTTGCTTTAGGTCATCCTGGTTCGAGTTCGAGGGCTACACCCCTTAGGGTGTACTCTCGGAAATGAACCCGAGTTGACTATGAAGCAAACACCTCTACTGTGACCCCACCCTTGACTGAGGCCCCACCACCATCACCGCCTCCCTCACAAGAGCCGGTGTTAGTGTAAGATCCCACAGATGGCGACCGGATCACCTCCCTCGAAGGGAGGGTGGCGGCATACGAGGTCTTCATTCATGATCTCGTGAACCGTCTTATGGCGGTTGAATACAAACAGGGTGGAGACGACCATTCATACAACGCCCCGTGTCACTACGTGTTTGCCATCGAGAACCTTGGGGTGAACACGGAGGCGTAGGTTGGAAGCTTGGGGGTCCAATAATGAGGTTATTGGACCTTGTGAGCATTACTTGATGGGCCTACATTAGATTGAGCTCATAAGTAATGTTTACCATTTGATGTAGGATGTCATGTACTTAAATTTAAAACTTGTTATCTTTTTGTTACTTTTAGCTATGGTGGGTGGATGATATTAAGGTGTATTATGTATTACACCTATTTTGGTATAATCATTTTTGGTAGTACTAGAACCCCCCCCCCCTTCTTTTCTATGGTTGTTTAGATTATGAGTTATGATATGCTAATCTTTTAGTTATGAAAACTTTTTAAAATCTAACAAAATATATTTTATTTCTAAAAGAAATCATGACGCCTAAAACAAGACAAACTACTACCAATCAAGCATCCGGATTACCATCTTCTCAAGAAGAGTTAAAACAATTAATCGCCCAACATGTAAACACGGCACTCGATCAACGTAAAGCTAACCGTAATCCAAGCCAAACCACCTGAAACACAACTTAGGTAGAACTGAAACTCTAAACGAAAATCCCTTAGGTAGTGTAACACCCCGGCTAAAGCGGAATACGCCCGGGTGTGACGTATAGATTTTTCAAAACACATGTGACACTATTAAGTGACAATATTATCATTATTTCATTGATAATTCAAATAACAAGTACTTTTGCAAATAAGAAAAATTACAAGGAAATAAATGAGTCAAACACTTTATTATTGATAATCCTATGTCTAGTGTCTTCTCTTGTTTCATCCTCTAATAAGCATACCTGTAACATATGTATAAAACAATGTAACTAACTTAATAGTTGGTGAGTTCACATAGTTTTTATATAATACATAAAAATCATACAATTCCATGAAAACTCGTGAAAAGCAAATAAGGTCCTTTCAGATTGGGATTGTGCACAACGTATTTGGATAATGAGGCCATTTTCCACTCGTAACAACAAGGTCTTGAGCGCAAGGGGGGGCGTATGATCATACTATATTGAAGTAATCCATGAGCAAGTGATATTGAGCAAGTAACAAGTAAACACACAATTTCATGTAACGAATTATAGTTTGTAAGCAACATCATAAGCAATTGGGTTTTGTAGGATACATATGTTGCCCTCAAAAATAATAAAAGAGTAAAAGGGGGGGGGGGTGAGAAACTCACATTGAAATTGAAGCTAAACTTGAAATAAAAGTGAAAAAGCGAGTTAACGAAAACGAAGCGATTTGAACATCACGAACTATAATTGAAAATACAAAAAATTAAAGACCAGCTATCGGGATTATAAAAGTTAATTAACTCGGATGTTTTTGCAATATTTTAATATATATATACTATCTTATAATACATATAGGATGGGCAAAAGAGTGATTTCACTAAAATCTCTTAAAATTTAGAGGTACGATCAATTCAAGCAAAAGGTACAAGTATTTTTAGATTCTTAAGTTTTAAGGTGGAAACACGCGGTCATATTCAAAATTAGAAAATCAAAACCTAAAAGCAAGCTCTCACCGCCAGATACATACAAACAAGATTCCACAGAAATGAGTGTAACACTACAAACCATAAATTGCATTTAAAGAATCAAATCATGAGAGATTGATGAATGGAAGTAGTATCGATCATCTGCTACCTATATTGCACTCAGTTTGCGTTATATTCGAGGAAGGGTGAAGAGCCGTCAGCCTAGGGTTCCGATTGACACTTTCATAGGTATGTTTTTGTGTTTGATTACATTATGTACTTATGCTATTTGACTGGGACTGATCTATACCATTTATTTGAAGAGTAATAGATGTTTAAAGGAACCGATTGAACTGGATGAACAAGGACATCGGTATACAATTAAGTGTCGTTTTTAAACTTTTATTTTTAATACTTTTCTTATGATTCTAGGATGTTCTGGTAAAAAGCTAAAATTTGTTATGAAGGTTTTAATTCATTAAAAGTAGTTATGTTGGAGATAGTGTCTTCAATCATTAATTTAAATGAATGTAGTATTTTTTATCCATCGTACATATTTTTTAAATTAATGAATGTTTGAATGAGTATTGCAATATAATCTGGAATTTTATTCAATTGATAACTGACAACATTTTAAGTTGGTTTTTTCTAGGGTCTTTGAGCTATTTTCTCTGATAAATTTCGGGGTGAATAATGGAGATTCTTAAATGCTGGACGACGTTCAAGATTTACTTTATCGGATCTACGCTGGCTAGCCAAAACGCCCAACGTACATTCCCCTTGAGGTAGAAAAAATTCGATTATAAATTATTTTCTTGTAATGATAATATTACTGATTTTTTTATTTTTGTAGGATCATTTGTAGCTTTGTAGGTTGTACATACACATCAGGTCTGTTTGCCTTTTTGGGTTGTATTGATTCTGAAGTTTGATATGTCTGGACTGTGCCGGAAATATACAAAAAGTTGTATGAATCTCACATGTTTGTGAAAAGGTCCCTTAGGATTGGTAAACATATGGTGCGGCTTGTAGCAATCAGATTTGGGTACACTAGCTATGTTATGTTGATTTTAGTTTTGTAAAAGAATGTTTTAGTTTTTGGTCATAATGTAAGTTCACATTTGAGTTCTTTTAGGCTTTCAGGCTATTGAAAAGTTAACAAAGTTTAACATAATAATGTTGAGTGCAGTGATGGTCAAACTTGGAATATGATTGTACTACAGATGCTCAGGAAGCGAAACTGTACGCGCATATGTCAAGGTACACTTAGGTAAAATTTAGTCATTTATATGAACCGATCGAACACGGGCGGGGCTTGTTTGTATACACGTGTTTAACTATAACTGAACAAATCAACGGGCATGAAAACTTAAACGAACAGATTTTATTGGATATGTTCGTTCGTTTAGAAAATGAACATCTCGTTCGTTGAACTTTAACCGAACACACGAACTAAAACGAACAGTAAACAGATGGATTTTTTTGTTCGTGCTCGTTATCGTTTGTTTAGAAAAAAACTTGTTCATTTGTTAAAAAAATATGATCGCGTTCTTCTTTGTTCGTCACAAAAATGAGTGTGTTCGTGTTTGTTCATGATGAAAATGAATGTGTGTGTGCTTGTTTGTTATGTATATAAAAATGAGCTGCACGTTCATATGGATTTAAACTTTGCATTATGTGGGTTTAAAACTTAAAATACTGCACAGATTTGCACTCAATAATTTAGGATCAGATTGTTTATTTTGAAAGCAACATATTCAAACAAGGGTAATTTGGGCAAACAAGTATTTTGGTATTGATTTTCTTGTAACAATATGGCTTTTTTTACAATCGTATGATACATATAAAACTCCATTTTTATATTTCCAAAATCTTTATACATGAACATTTAATACAATTCCAGTTAACTTAATACTTATCTTCACATTCTCAAGATCAATGGAAGAAGCTTTGGTATGCCTATCATGCCAAAGACCAACAGAACAGTTCGTCTCTTCGGCTCAACTTAAACTACAAACTTCTCTTTAGCAAGGTGCAGTTAAGGTTTAATAGTTATTAATGTTTGTTAAAAAAGTATGAGGATATGAGATTCGTAACTAAAACTTTCTTTAAAATGTGAATTATGTTAATAGTGGTATTCATTTTGTTTATTTTATAATAACTGACGTGAGGTCGAAGACTCATTCAAAAATAAACCAAATACAACTAAATAGATAGCGGTAAATGGGTATCGAACACAGGGAGTTTGTGGAAAATGAGTTACTGAATAGCTATAAAATTAATCTAAATTATTCTAAGTGCTAAATATAAATTCAATGATTTGGTTGTTTTATTTTTGGTTAACAAAATTAACTAAAACAATAAACGAGTTTTAAACAATAAAAGAAAGAACGCTCTCTCCCGAATTCAGGTTTCCAATGTTAATCACGTTAATGATTATTTGTGGGATGAACTACACAAATATAGTTTGTGAAAATGTAGTTGGTTGTGATAAAAGAGGACTAAGTACTTGGGTTGTAAAAACACAAGGTTATCACTCGATAATCAGTTTAGTATAATTAACCCTAATTCTCTTCTACTAAATCCCGATTGCCTATGGCGCTAAGAACGGATAGTCAAGAACACGAATTCAAATCATACTAACAATTACAACACAAAATTACAATCATCATAGCAATATATTCATAAGATCAAAAGATTATCTCACAAATAACATAAGCAAATAACAAGTAATCCGATTAAAAACCTTACAATTCGAGAGAGAACATAAAGATGATTAGCCACACATGGTTTGATTCATCATCACATCAATTGGGTTATAAGAATGAATCCCAAACATCAACAAATGATTAAAATCACCAAAAACTTGTTATTGGACTCCAAAATTCGTCTCTAAGGTTGTTTAGATGCAAAGATAATGAAAAGCCAGCCCAAAAACGAGTAATAACCTAAAACAAATTCGGCAGTTACGATCTGGACCGTGGCCCACGGTCTCCACCGTGGGTCACGGTGGTCTTCACGGTGGAACAGAGACCACGGTACGGTGGCCTCTGTTCGTTTTGATAATATTGGACCGTGGCCCACGGTCTCAACCGTGGGTCACGGTGGACTTCAGCCCCATATTCTTGTTTTCACTTCTTTTGACTATCTCTCGCGTACCCGGTTCCTTAGGTTTCTTCAATATATATCATAGTAGCCCCGGAACCTACTTTTAACCTACAATTCATCAATAACGCCGTAGTTATTTAATTCCGCAAAATAAACAAATTCAAAACATGATTATTAGCGGCTTTAACTCACTTAAGGGTTGTCCCATGGACCACCCGTCACATTCCCACACTTAATCGTTGCTTGCCCTCAAGCAACATCTCGACACAAACTTTTCAATTCCATTCAACTTGTATCCACCAATCTTACCATAAAACCGGTTCAGTTAAGGTCCCAAGTCATACCCTATTCCTAAGAACTGACACTATCCAAGTTGATAACCCACCAAATAATTTGATGTTACAATTTAAAACTATGGAACCGCCCAAACGAGTTTACTTTGTTTCTGGTTAGGGCACACATGATCACACCCCTCATAATATAACATCTCTCCTCTGGGTTTAATATCTGGACCAGCATAAAATGTGCTATTATCTCTCTGCCCTCAATACCAAGTATGAACACAACGTAATAAGCTTGGAAGCAAGTCATATCTCCACCCATTACCCACCGGTTGCATAGAGAATAGAACTAAGGGTTTTGTTGTAGCTTAGGTTAGGGCGTGGAAGCGGATTTATTTAGTGACTTATGGTGGATGAAACCCAATTTATTCAACAAATAAACAACTCACTCACAACTATTTACAAACGATACTAACTCAAACATCGACTCTTTTTGAGCTTTTCTTTGATTTTCCAACTTTTTTTTAACGAATACTAACATTAATATATACAAACAACTGACCCGAGACATACGTACATTGTGTACTATGCTCGACACACAACTTATATCCAACTTTTAACATACCGGGTTTCATCCACAGGGTTAAAACAAAAAGGTCAAGGCTAACATGGCTTGTAATGTGGGTTAAAAAGAACAGAGAGAAATGGGATAGGCAAAAATTGGCTCCTAAGGATAATGTAGGGTAGGGAGTATTTTTTTTTGTAAGGCCAATATAAAATGGGTTTTCTAAAGTCCTATTTCTCCATACATGTGGTGGTATTAAGATCTCGAAATGCATGAGACAACCAAGTTCTAGATATCATGGGTATACCGGTTACTCTCTATAATGACACTCATATGACATGTGTTATACAATATATTATATGTGTATTATATTTAAAGCAAATCTCACACACTTACCGGAGGAATTAGGCTGCCGATATGAAACATGTGTACCCGTCCCTATGACTCGTTATCCCATCTAAACGGTCCATTTTAATTTTTTTTTTCTAAAACAACTAGGCACATGTCATTAAAGGAATTGTGACCATGAAAAGGGACCCAAAACTTCACCCCGCCATCTTACCGCTTTCTGGTTTCATTAAAACATTTTTAAAATTTTTGTTTATTTTTCTGATTTTTTAATTTTTTCTGATTTTTATTTTTATTTTTTTTTTGATTTTACAAAACAAACAAAAACAAACGAAAAATTTTTTTCCTCATCCCCACACTTGGGATATATTGTCCCCAATGTACGGTTTTAAGAAAAATAAAACAAACCACTTGCTAAACATCACCTTCATTCCAACATATTCCCATAATACTTAATCAAAAGTATTTTATCCGCCACCCATCCACCCAAAAACACAAAAAAAAAAACGCACAAACAAAATAACAACTATACAGTAATATATAGAACAGTGTTCACCTGGCATCAAGCGGCTCGATCAGTTGTAAGGCGGGTGGGCCGGCCCGAAGATAGATGTCATAAACTCTGAGAACTGACCGAAGTTAAACGCCCCATCGCCGTCGCTGCTTCCTTCTTCTTGTGGTGGTGGTGGCGCCATTGATTGCATCGGGTTGATCCACATGGAGTGATGAAGTGGTGGTTCGGGATATCTTGCCGAACCGTCATACGGGGATAGAGTTGTGTTATCTACCATTTGTGGATCCGACACGATCGGTTCACCTGCATGCCACTGATCAAACATCCTCCGATTACGATCATCCAAGTACCTCATGTTCATCTCATGTTCCCCCCCATATGCATTGGCACGGTTCCACATTTCCAACCGGTCGTGCCTCTCTTTTTCGGCCCGTTCAGCATAGGACCCTATAAACGTCTGATGGTCGAATAATGTGCGTGACTCTTCCGACCAATTCCCATATGTGGAGGGCCTATGCCTCTCCACCACCTCATTCATGGACCTCTCATTGGCCCAATTGTTACCATAAGAATTATAACCTTCCGAATAATCCCAACCCCCGTGTTGGGAACTACTACCACCGCCCACAAGCACATGACGCCTATCATTTCGTGTGTATTTCTAACCCGGCAAATCTGACAACTTAAACTCCTTGAACACTTTGGTTATTCCCACCGACTCATCAGTTATCACACCATGATACTTTAGCAATGCCATAATCAGTCGACAATGCGGAATGAACTTCCGCTTGTTACTTTCTCGACTGCTCCAAATGTTGTGCATTACTAAATATCGAAAAGAAATTAGAGGCTTTCCACACATCAATGCATACAAAACAGGAATATCACTGTTTCTCACTACCGAAATGTCCCCCTGACGTGGCACCACATTATATAAGCAAATAGGCATTAACAACTTCGCCTCAATCTTCAAATCTCTTCTCATGATCTGATCACTAAAACCTTCTCTTGGTCTAACCACCTTTGTTAACATGTTGTACTATTGGAGGTGCTTGGTTTACTGTCAAAAAGAGAGATTTGATTGAATGTGTCAAAAGACATCACGACTTCCTGTCCACCCACTGATCCAATTAATTTCATATCGTGTCCCTTCTTGTAGGGAGGACATCTCAATGTGGACACTCATTCTTCAATTTCTCTATCATACAACGTGTTAACTTCCTCATCGTAACACTTAAGGGCTGCTTCCCAACCCAAAGCTTCAAATTTGTCAACTATCCCAAAAGCCTCAAAACCGGGATCGTTTACTTCCTTCTCACACATAAATCCTTCAATTCGGTTATGCAACGTGGCCATCTTATCAATGAACAGCTCCGGTTGTCATTCCAACGCGTACTTTGACAATCCCCCACCTTTCCAAGTGGGTTTTACCGTTTGTACTGGCACATTTTCTTGTTCTTCCTGCATTCTTTGCCTCTTTAATTGGGCTGCTCGACCACTAGAAGTTGATGCCTTTGACTTTCCCTTGTCAGCGGTTCTACCCATCTACACACAACAAACAACCAAGCAAACAACCAAGTTTATTCAACATACACCTCCCCACACTTGCTTGTTACTATGGTTGTGGATAGTCACTTGTTAATCAATTGACCAAAATTTTCAACATTTGCTTCAACATATAATTTCCAACCAATCAATATAACAAACATATTTTTGTAACCACTATCTACTATCCACAACCATACCATATAATCATTATACTCATTACTCAAACAAGCAAGTGGGTTCATAGAAACAATCATGACAACCTTACAAACTCATTGCAATATACCATTAATAATGACCATAAAATCCATACCTTGATGTTATAGGAGATGTAGATGAAGAAAGCCTTAAAGTCAACCAAAATCCCCAACTTTCAAAAATTTTCGGACTCTATATGTCCAAATCGACCAACAAAACAAAGGATTTTCTCAAATGCAATGGTATAATTGTAATCCTTGTGAAATTCTAGCCAATTTATACTCAAAAATCGGTTTAATTGATGGAGATATGAGGAAGTTATGAAGGTTTGAAGTTGGAAGTTAGGGTTTGTGAAGAAAAGTTTTGGGAAGAAGAAGATGATAATAAGAGTAAATAATAATGTTAGTTGATTTGTGTGGTTTATAATTGGTGAAAAATTTGATTTTTATTGTTTATTAAACACCAAACCCGGTTCCCCCTTTCTTTCGTCGCCGGACCGTGGCTCACGGTCATAACCGTGGGTCACGGTTGAGTATAAACTGATAGCTGGTTCAAGTGGACCATGGACCACGGTCCACACCGTGGGTCACGGTTGAGTTATGTCAAAACGAACAGAGTGGACCGTACCGTGGTGCTCCTGTTCACCGTGTCACACGGTCACCACCGTGGGCCACGGTACCAACCGTGGTCCACGGTTCACTACAAATTTTATTTTTTTAACAAATATAAGGAACCAAGAAAAACCAAAATAATTAAATATAAAAATTACCCTACCCCTATGAAAACCCGAGTTGTCCCCAACACGGTAACGAAAAACATAAGGTCTTCCCCACACTTGATTTGGACAACTCCAGAGTGAGGAAGGTAATTTTTAAAACCAATTTTATATAAAAACTAAATTAACCTAAACTAAAATATACAACATACCTTGGCCTTTTTAATTCGTTTCCTCATACGGTGAGTGTAACAAATAACTCACCCGGTCCACATCGATCATATTGATGTCCTTTCCTTCCAAGTAAGGTTTAAGTCATTGACCGTTCACCACTTGTTTTGTTTGCTCTTGAACATCTTCTATCTCCACATCACCGAACTAACCCACTTTTGTGATGACATATGGGCCCATCCACTTGTGTAACAACTCGGGTTTTCGATTTACGAACTATAACCCGACCTGTTTTAATATTCTGATTATTTTAATCAATAAAGTTAAGTGCACGTTTATTACTTAATCGTTATTTATTAATGTATGTTATATTATTATTCATCTAACTCGTTTATACTTGGATCCAAACCCAACCTGAAACCAAATTGATTAATTATCAACCCTAACTTGTTCTTGAGACCAAATCCATCATCCAACGTCTAATTAGGTGTTCTTAAACCCTAATTCGCACCTAGCCGACCCTAATCCCTCATTCAATTACGTTTAGAGGGTTCTAGAACTTGGGCCGCAAATTATTGCTCACGCTATAAACCCTAATCTCGTTTTCTATATAAACGATGATAATTTTACAATTAAACTGACACCAACCTTCTCTTAGCCGTCGCTAATATTTCCCCTAACCTTAATCGTATTATCGTGTTCATTGGATCACTGTTCTGGATCCTTTTAGTGCCGGCTCTGTTACATCCAATTAACCCGCTTCTCGTCATCGATCAACGTATGTAATTGGTGGGTTTTGATCGCGATATCATACTAATCAAAAGCCCCATGATCAATTTGATTAATTTCGATGAGATTGATCAAATTGATTTGTTAGGGTTTATATTCAATTGATCGTTTTTTTTTTTGTCTGTATACATTTTATGGAAATCAGTTTCGTTTGTAAGTCACATGCAGTCCAGTTGGTTAAACATATGAATTGTGGGGCAGAGGTCGCAGGTTCGACCCCCTGCCACCCCGATTTTTTAGTAAATTTCGTTTATTTTTCTTTTAAATCATTATATGACTATATTATTAATAATAACCGAATTTATAATACTCGTTTAACTCACGTTTTCGTTCGTATATATATATATATAAGCATATATGTGTGTATATATATAATAACTTATAAACGAATATTTTGATATATATAAAAACGAAGTATACTATTTATATTTATATTTATAAAACTTAAAAGTAATATTTTCCAAGATATATTTTATTAATTTAACTAATTATTTTATAAATCTTTATGTATAATATTATATTATTATAATATTAATAATGGTTAACGAGTTGTCGTAATCAATCTTGTACTTTACTTAGCGTATTCGTTTTCTCTTTGTTTCCTCATTAGGCTCTAACGTTCACGTGCGATTTCCCGCATTCTTAATCTCATTCACTTTTGTTCGCCTATCGAGGTGAGTACCACATTCCCCTATTTTACCGCTTTCAATGTTTTGGGGACATATGCGTAAGTAATATTTCTTATACATACTTATACTCAAAACTGCAACTTTGTCTTATGTGTTAACAACTTATACCTTATTTGTTTATGTGCTTATTTGCTTTGTATGCTTTCGCATTCGGAGAGGTCCAACATAATCTCAGTCTAGTATGATCATACGCCAGTCGTTAGCCTTTGTGCTTCTTGTAAGTCCCCCGCGGGGCGTCGCTGATCGATACGAGATCCGCACGAGGTCTAGGAGTGCGGAATCCTCCTAGACTCGTTTAATGGTGTAGAAGACGAAGAACACGATTACACACATACAAACACACGAACAAACACACGAATGGGATAAACACATCTGCAGATCTTTTATATAATAACCGAAACACATTACATACCAAACACGAAAATAAATGACGGCCGACCCGAGGTGAGCTCTACCTCGGGCCGTCCCACACGACTCTCCCTCTCGGTTTCTCTCTAGACAATTAAACTGATCACAAAACACTCTGACTTTCTGGATTCCCAACTCTAAACAAGACACACCTATATATAGATACACAACTTCGCGGGCTTGGGCTTGGTCCTGTAGGAGAAGTTGTTATAACTTCGCCTACGGCGAAGTTGTTCTAACTTCGCCTATGGCAGAAGTTGTTACAACTTCGCCTATGGCGAAGTTGCTAACTTCGTACTTCGTTTCCGCTGAACAGAATTGCATAGCGACGGTCACAAAATGCACAAACAGACTCCCCTTTGACCGTTGCTCTCAATTCTAACAAACACAAAAGATCATCTGTTACAAAACATGCACCAACAGACTCCCTCTTAACTGATGATCTTCTGTTTGCTCTTCAACCAGCCGTGTCTGAAACTGTCTTGTAGCTTCACAAATCTACTAATCACCCAGCGTCTTCCATATCAGATCTCCCTTTCAGTGTAAGCTTCTCCGACTATATAGATTGAGGTCTTTGAAATGCGCATCCCCGTGCCTAATTGATCATCTCAACTAATCACGTGAGTCCTTCTGACTTCACCAACTCGTGAAGTTCTTCTAACTTCACCAACACATGAAGTTGGGCTCCCTCCACAACTTCACCAACACGTCGGCATACGATAAGGTTTAATCTTCAACTACTCAACATCAAGTGATCAATTTCATCACAAAACCACCTTGACAGAATCTAACACACATGACCATTAATTAATCCGAAGCATCTTCAATCACCAGGGATAACGATCAAGAACATAAACACTTTAATTCCCGATTAAATCCAACTTGTTCCAGAATTTTCACTTTAATAAATAAGCATCACGTTTCAGGATCCAATTCTCGAACGCCTTGAAAATAACATAAATAATATGCTCTGACCGCAATCCAGTAATGACGAAAACCTTCAGTTCAATTTGACTTTCTTCAGTTGGTCAACCTCGAACAACAACTATTTCATTGCCCACAAACACCCAAATATGTGTCAATATCCAGTTTCAATCAATATCCCATTCACAACCTCAACTCCATATCCAGAGTTGAAACGTATTTGTTCACACGTAAGACCAAGAGATAACAAGTTTCACTCGTTGACGGAACAACGTCTTCGGTCTCACAATAATCGTGTACACCTGGCCATACAGACGAAAACTCTAAACGATTTTTTTTTCGTAAGTCCCCCGCGGGGCGTCGCTGATCGATACGAGATCCGCACGAGGTCTAGGAATGCGGAATCCTCCTAGACTCGTTTAATGGTGTAGAAGACGAAGAACACGATTACACACATACGAACTCACGAACAAACACACGAATGGGATAAACACATCTGCAGATCTTTTATATAATAATCGAAACACATTACATACCAAACACGAAAACAAATGACGGCCGACCCGAGGTGAGCTCTACCTCGGGCCGTCCCACACGACTCTCCCTCTCGGTTTCTCTCTAGACAATTAAACTGATCACAAAACACTCTGACTTTCTGGATTCCCAACTCTAAACAAGACACACCTATATATAGATACACAACTTCGCGGGCTTGGGCTTGGGCCTGTAGGCGAAGTTGTTACAACTTCGCCTATGGCGAAGTTGCTAACTTCGTACTTCGTTTCCGCTGAACAGAATTGCATAGCGACGGTCACAAAATGCACCAACACTTCTCAACATCTCAGTTATACTTGCTCATTGGTTAAATTGTTATTCTCATATGATTTGTTGCAGCTACGTAGTTTGTTATATATACTATATGTACAACTAAACTGGTGTGTTGCTCACTCAACATGTGTTGTTGACAAAACTTTATTTTATACGCATATGCAGGTTGGTGAAGACTTAGTGAAGAATTTAGCTAGAAGAATATTTTAATCAAGAAATATAAAATTTGTATTGTTGTATGAATTATGTACTTGTTTGTATTTGATTTATTTGATAATTGAATTCAATTAATAGATATTGTCATTTAAACATTGTGCATGATAGTAACCTTGAGAGCTGTGACAATCAGTTCGCGCCCCGACATTTCCGCCGTAGGTTGGGGTGTGACAACTTGCTCTTTAACTTACCCGGAAATAAACTTAGCCTTGAATTATACAACCACACCTTTTGACCCACTTCAAAAGTCCGTTTTCTCAACTTTGCATCATGGACTTTCTTTAGTTTGTCTTTGTACGCGGAAGCACATTCATACGCTTCATCCCGGATTTCCTCAATCTCATTCAACTTCAACTTTCTCAATTCACCTGCTTCCTTATAATCCGCGTTGACATTCTTGATCGCCCAAAACGCCTTATGTGCCAACTCCATTGGTAAATGACACCCTTTTCCATAAACTAACCGATAAGGAGTTGTGCCAATAGGAGTTTTGTAGGCGGTCCGATACGCCCATAATGCATCATTTAACTTAGAAGACCAATCCTTCCTATCGACCCGCACCGTCTTCATCAAAATTTCTTTAATTTGGCTATTAGACACTTCAACTTGTCCACTTGTTTGTGGATGATAAGGAGTAGCAATTTGGTGGTTCACATTATATCTCTTTAAAAGCTTTCCAAAGTTGAAATTCTTGAAATGTGACCCACCATCACTAATAATAACCCGCGGGATACCAAACCGAGCAAAGATGTTGGATTGAACGAATTTGCAAACTACCGAATGGTCATTGGTTCTTGTTGCTACCGCTTCAACCCACTTGGACACATAATCGACCGCAACCAAGATATACAAAAATCCATTCGAGTTTGGAAACGGACCCATAAAGTCGATACCCCATACATCGAAAATCTCTAACACCAAAATCCGTTGCAATGGCATTTCATCCCGTTTTGAGATACTACCCAACTTTTGGCAAATTCAAACAATGTCGAGCATACTCACTTGCATCTTTGAAAATCGTGGGCCAATAAAACCCACATTGAAGCACCCGGTAACCCGTCTTTTGACCGCTAAAATGACCTCCACACGCCGATGCATGTGCATGAGTCAAAACCTCCAACACCTCGGAATCGGTAATGCATTTTCTTATCACTTGATCCAAACCAATCTCGAACAAATCCGGTTCATCCCAAATATATTGTTTCACTTGGGCCATGAACCGTTGTATTCTTTTCTTCACCCAATGAGTTGGAATAGACCCCGTTGCTAAATAGTTCACAAAGTGGGCATACCACGGTGTAGTTGACGCGGCTAACAATTGTTCATCGGGAAACCGTTCGTTTATCTCTATCGAATCGTCAATACATTCAAGTGGAATCCGAGACAAGTGATCCGCCACTACATTCTCACAACCTTTCTTGTCCCGGATTTCAAGATCGAATTCTTGCAACAATAACACCCATCGAATTAAACGCGGTTTTGCGTCTTTCTTTTCCATCAAATACCTGACCGCACTATGATCCGAGTACACCAAAACTTTACTTCCCAAAATATACAATCGAAATTTATCCAAGGCGTACACCATCGCAAGTAACTCTTTTTCGGTAGTGGTGTAATTTAATTGCGCCTTAGATAAAGTTTTGCTTGCATAGTATATTACCACCGGCTTCTTCTCTACTCGTTGACCCAATACCGCTCCAACCGTGCTATCACTAGCATCACACATGATCTCAAACGGGCTTGACCAATCCGGTGATTGTAGAATGGGTGCTTGTACCAACTTCTCCTTCAAACTGTCAAAAGCTTGCAAACATTCATCAGTAAACTCAAAGGGGACATCCTTCAATAAGAGATTACATAAAGGTTTTGAAATTGCACTAAAACCTTTAATGAATCTCCTATAAAATCCGGCATGTCCCAAAAACGATCTCACCCCTTTAACATTTTTCGGGGGTGGTAAAGATGAAATTACTTTTATTTTAGCTTGGTCAACTTCCATTCCCCTACTTGAAACCACATGACCCAACACAATGCCCTCTTGCACCATGAAATGAATTTTTTCTCAACTCAACACCAGGTTTGTCTCAACACATCGTTTTAAAACTTTTTCTAAATCAATGAGACACGACTTGAATGTTGAGCCAAAAATAGAAAAATCGTCCATAAAAACTTCAAGTGTCCCGACCATGTCAGAAAAAATGCTCATCATGCATCTTTGAAAGGTAGCCAGGGCATTACACAGTCCAAATGGCATTCGCCTAAAGGCAAAAGTACCATATGGACACGTGAAGGTGGTCTTATGTTGGTCACCGGGATGAATTGCAATTTGATTGTAACCTGAATATCCATCCAAAAATAATAATATTTTTGACCCGGAAGTTTTTCAATTATTTGGTCAATTAATGGTAGTGGAAAATGGTCTTTTGAGGTTGCATTATTTAATATTCTATAATCGATGCACACTCGCCACCCGGTTACCCGTCGGGTGGTGATTTGTTCACCATTATCACCTTTTATTACCTGGATGCCGGCTTTCTTGGGCACTACCTGTGTCGGGCTCACCCATGCACTGTCTGAAATGGGATAAATGATCCCCGCATCCAACCATTTGATAACCTCCTTCTTCACCACTTCCCGCAAATTCGGGTTCAACCGTCTTTGAGTCTCCCTTGTGGGTTTAGTCTCCCCATCAGTAATTATTTTATGCATAACAATGGAAGGACTAATACCCTTTAAATACGCCAACGCCCATCCAATAGCATCCTTATGTGCTCCCAACACTTTTACCAACGCCCTCTCTTGTTCTTCCTCCAAGTTAGAAGCAATGATAACCAGAAGAGTTTCATTCTCCCCTAAAAATGCATACTTCAAGTGACTTGGGAGTTCCTTCAATTCAACCTTTGGTGGACATTCCAAAGACAGCTGTGCGTCCGAATTGATCTCCGTTGGCAAATTCTCAAATTGATGTGCCAATGGTGGCCTTCCCTCTTGCATAGCTAAGACATCCTGTTTTTGTTCTTCCATCCTCAAAGCACAGATGTGTACCTGTTTAGAATCATCACAAATACAAGCTTCTACACAATCTTCATTATATTCATGAGGAATACAATGGTCCACCAAATCTGCCATAAAACATTCTTCACCACTCAAAGAATTAGAAACGTTAGTAAAAACATCAAGGCGCATTTTACGATTACCAAACGCCATGTCAACGGTACCAAATCTGCAATCAATGATTGCATGAGCAGTGTTCAAAAATGGTCGACCTAAGATAACATTTTGTTGTTGACTTGGGTCACCCGAAGAATAGTCTAACACCAAAAAGTCCACGGGATAGTAAAAATCCTCCACTTTCACAATAACATCTCGCACGATTCCACGCGGAAGTTTATGAGACAAATCCACCAATACAACCGTGGTCTCAACACGTTTTAAAGGACCAAAGTCATATTGGTCATATAAACCCCCCGGGAGAATGTTTTCTCCGGCCCCAAGATCTAGTAACGCCCTAGACATTTGAAAATCGCCTACTTGAATATTAATTAAGGGCATTCCCGGATCTTGAAGCTTAGGAGGAAGATCTCCTTTTAAAACCGCACTTACCCGCTCAGTTAAATCCACTCGTTTAGGCACCTTTTGTTGCCTCTTTTGAGTGCATAGATCTTTTAAAAACTTAGCATACGCGGACACTTGTTTTATTGCCTCAAGTAAAGGTAAATTTACCTTTACTTGCTTAAAAACTTCCCACATCTCTTCTTTTTGAGGACCCCTTCTAGAAATGATGTTTTTCTTACCCGGGTCAAGTAAAGCCGAGGGAAATGGAACCGCATTTGGTTCCACATCCTTATTTTTATCGTTTAAATTTGAAGTTTGACCCGGAGTTTGTAATGGTTTTTCAAAAGTGACATGTTTAGTGGGTTTATTTGTTACAATTTCATCATCACTTTCATTACCCGTAATATCCTCAACTTCCCCATCAACCACACCCGGTTATATATCTTTTTTATATTCTTTACCACTTCTTAAAACACTAACGTGGTTAATAGGAACATTACGAGAAGAGTTATGAGAAGGATTTACCTTTGTGTCGCTTGGCAATTGACATTTATTCTTCTTCAACTCGGGCACTTCAGTTGCGAGTTGACCTATTTGTGCTTGACGTGATGTCGAAGACTCACTAAAAAATAAACCGATTACAACTATTAGATAGCGGTAAGCGGGTATCGAACACAGGGAGTTTGTGGAAAATGTGTTACTAAGTAGCTATGTAATTTATCTATATTAATCTAAGTGCAGAAAATAAATTCAAAGATTTAGTTGTTTGTTTTGATTAACGAAAAGAACTGAAACAGATAAACGAGTTTTAAGCAATATGAGAAAATATGTCCTCGGTTTCAGGTTTCCATGAATGTTACAGTGGATGTTTAACTTGAGTTCGTGTTTATGTAAACGATTGCGATAACTGAAGATCAAGTACTTGGATTATATAACGCAAGGTAATCATTCAAAAACCAATTAGTTTATCCAACCTTGAATCCCTCCCGATTAATCTCGATTACTTACAAAACCAAGAACTGACGTTTTAGAACACAAAATTGATAAACTAACAATCTATCAACCAATACACAAATACCATAATAACGAAATCAATAAGTTCAAATATTATCTCAGAAATTGTCTAAACAATCAACCAAACAAACATAGCAAACCTTACAATCCAAGGGAAAACACGAAAGAGTTTAGCCGAGCATGATTCGGTTTATCATTCCTTCAATTACAATTGTCATACGAATTAAAAACAAGCGTCTAATGATTACCGCACTCACAATTGATCAATGATCACCAAAAATCGCCCTTGGGTCGTCTCTAGATGAAAAGATATGATAAGGATATCAAAAGCCAACCCTAACATGAGTTTATAAGGCTGCTACAAGTTTCAGCGTCAGTCTCACCGTAAGCTACGGTGGCCACCGTAGCTTACGGTGGCTTAAAAATGCCCTACGGTGGCTTAAAACTGCCATACGATGTGATTTTCTTCAGAGGACACCATAAGCTACGGTGGCTTCACCGTAAGCTACGGTGGCCTTTAACAAGGCCTTCTTGTTTTCGTCATAACTTTCTCGCTTCAATTCCGTTTTCTTCACCGTTTTCGCCCACGTTCTCGTAATTACATCCTCTATCTTCTCCTACTTGCAATTATATGAGTAACCATAGTCACCTAATTCCACAAAATAAACCGATTGTATGCATGGTTATTAACGGTCTCATATCACTTAAGGGTTGTCCAATGGACCACCCGCCACATTCCCACACTTACCCGTTGCTTCCCTCAAGCGACATCTGAACACAAATATTCTATTACATTCAACTTGTATCCACCAATCTTACCACAAATCCGGTTTAGGTAAGGTCCCAAGTCATACTATGTTCCCTTATTTTTATCGGGTGAACTAGTTCACTTGATGTTCCATTTAAACTGAAGATTTCTAACCAAACCTAACATGCTTTCGGTTTTTTACTTATACAAACACATATTTACACATTAACTTTTCCTTGGTGATCATCCATACATTTCATATTTAATCAATTCTACTCGCATACGCTTGTAAAATCATCAAATCTCCACATATGTAAATGCATTTGACATGAATACAAATCAAGATGGTCTTAAAACGGGTTGTAATGGGGCCAAGTGTAAGGGTATGGAAAAGAATATTGAAAGTAGCTCAAACGATCCGATCCGACTTATTACAAGAAAACTAAGTAAACAATGAAATAAACAACTATATACATCACTAATTTCTCTTTTTTTTTTCTCATTTTCTTTTTTTTTTCTTTTTTTCTTTCTTTTTTTCACTCAATACATAATACTTTGAACATTGAAACTCTAACACATTTTTTTTGAACTAATATAATACTTGAATATTGCATACTTAAACATTGAAATTCTAATACAATCTTTTTTTTGTAAGCATAATAAACATAATGCTTAACATATCTAATTGATAATTACTAAAACAATTACATAAAAACCTATTAAGTCGGATCGTTTCGCAGTATAACACCGGGGTTGATCAATTAAAAGAATAGGCCCAATAAGGTTTTCTAAAGGAACCCAACCCCCCACCCTCACATAACCATCCTCATATGTATAATGTATGAGGCCCCAGCCCCCCAAAACCCACACTCTCGCTCATCCAGATGAGGCTTAACCTAAGTGCCTCTATCACTTTTGCACTCATGCCAAGCTAAGATCTCGAAATGCACTAATTGTACAAGCTCTATCGGAGAATATCAACCATCTCACCAACCAATACTTTCTCAATTCTCAAGTGTAAACGAACGTGTTATGCCAGTTATTACTCCGAAAGCATGCTAACCTTGGTTAGAAAACTACATAATCTATTTTTTTTTAAAACAACTAGGCATGTGTTATTTAGGGAATTGTGACCATGAAAAGGGACCAAAACTTTACCTCGCCATCTTACCACTTTCCGGTTTCTTTAAACACACATTTTTTAAAAAAATTTTAAGTTTTTCTGGTTTTTTAATTTTTCTTTTAAATAATTTTTTAATTAAATTTTATTTTTTTAAATTTTGAAATAGGAAATTCCAATTCTCCCATCCCCACACTTGGGATACATTGTCCCCAATGTATGGTTTTGAGAAAATAAAAACAAAGACACTACTAAGTAAAACTCTACTTACTTCCATGAAAAACCTGGGTTGTTCCCAACACCGTGTCGAAGAGAAATTCATAAGAATTCCCCACACTTGGTTTTTGTTAAGATGGTATGCTTAAAATACCATTAATAATAAACAAACTAGAAATTATAATGCAAAATATAAATAAAAATATACAAAATGTACAATTACCACCTTTTTAAAACTTCACGACATTCAAGGTGGGTGACTGGGCCACTCCCGTGTAGCCTTCTCGTTATCAGCACGCCCTTTTTCAAGCAACTGTTGCCAGTCTTCCGGCAAACCAGGGTCGGGCCCGAACATCCTCAATCTCCATCCTGGATCATTTAGGTTAGGTGGATGTCTCACTTTCGTCTTCCTTGGTCGGTCACCTTTTTTTGCCACCTTCTCAGTCTGTTGATGCTCAACTTCTTTCTTCTCAACTAACCTGTCAATCACAAAACACTCCACTTTCGTGTGATCCTTGCTCAAGGATACACACTTGTTAACAAAATCCGCCTTTAGGCTTTCCTTGTCAACAAAAGAGTCAGTATTATTTTCAAATAATAATGATCGTTTATCACGATTCCCACACTTTATTCCTAGTGTCCCCTTGGCACAATCAATCACTGCAAGTGAAGTGGCAAGAAAGGGTCTACCCAATATAACTGTGGGTTGCGTGTTAGTTACATTTTCAGCATAATCAAGTACTAAAAAGTCAACTGGGTAACAGAAATCCTCCACATATACCATCACATTATTTATCATGCCTCGGGGAAGTGTATGGGTTTGATCCGCTAAAACCACGGTGGTGTTACCTTTTGTAGCGGACCAAACTCATACTGATCATACAAACTACCGGGCATGATACTAACACATGCTCCAAGATCTAGCAGTGCCTGATTAGTTTTAAATTCACCAATTTGGATTGATAAAAGGGGCACTCCTGGGTCTTCAAGTTTACTCGGGATAATATTATTATCAACCCTCTTATCCCTTATTTTGGTTAATTTGCCATTTAATCATTTATCACAAGAACAATTTTCACAAAAAGATGTTTCATTCGGTTGCAATTCAGAGTTATTTTGAAAAATTGTTTCATAATTAACCACATTTTCAATCTCATCACTAATATCTTCCACCACCCCCTCAACAAACTGTGGTGTTGGGTCAACTTGAACTCTAGAAATTTCAAAATTAGGCAAAAGACTTACCGCATTGATATGCACGTTGTTCCCCTTCTTTAAACTCGAGCTGTTTTTCTTCAAATTCGCCACATCGGTTGCACGTTGACCCATTTTAGTGGTCAACGATTGGATGGCTTTATCTCTAACTTCATCCTTTTGCATGCGAATTTCGTCGAGTTGATTTCTTCGTTGCATGTCTTGTTGCATCAACTTCAACATGTCCATAACCTTATTTCCACTCGATGAACTTTGACCCGTTGACCCACTTTGACCGCCACCCCCCTTGACCTTGAAACCCTTGATTGTTCCCGCCATGAAAATTACCTTGGTTATTATATTGTTGGCGAGGAACATTATTGCCTTGATTTCCTTGAAAATTCAGGTTAGATTGCGTGGCTGGGTTTCCATATCGAAAATTCGGGTGATTTATTAACCCGGGGTGGTAGGTGTTGGAGTTCATGTTGTAATTTCTACCACCTCCTCCTTGAAGTGCATTCACCTCTTCCACCAGTGCTTGACCAACCGTACACACCCTCGTTGCATGACCCAACTCGTTACAATTTGTACAAACATTGATTACTTGATTAGTGGTTTGTACATTTCCTTCTTCCACAGCTTGCACTTGAGGTCTACCAATAGCCGGTCTTTCTCTTCGTCCAGTTTGGGCTTTTCTCTTTAAAGTGACCGCCATTTGTTCCAAATATGCCCAATCATCTTGTTCATAATTGGTACCAAATGTGCCATTTGTGATTGACCTCAAATCTTGTTCATCCTCCATACTCAACCCCTCGTGAAACGCATTCAACAATTCCCATAAAGCAATACCGTGATGAGGACAATTCTTGATCATCATATTGAACCTCCCGAATGCTTCATGAAACATTTCCCCCGATTGTTGTTGGAAGGTTCTCAAACTTCTTCTCGCATCGTTGGTCTTTTGGGCCGTATAGAATTCTTCCAAAAATCGTTGTTGCATTTCGGCCGGAGTATAGATAGACGCGGAAGGCAAAGTGTAAAACTATCTCTTTGCCTTGTCTTCCAACGAAAACTGAAATAAAACCAACTTTACATCATCCGATGTAAAACCTTGACCCCCAATTGTGTTGCAAATGGAGTCATATGCCTCCAAGTGGAAGTAATGTTCCTCAGTTTCTAGACCCTAGTATTTTGGAAGACTTTGAAGTGAATTTGTTCTCACCTCGAATGTCCTCCCTTGTTGATTGTGAGGGATAACCACCGGAGATGGATTATTAGTAATTATGGGTCGGAAATGGGCTTCAATCCCCCTAACAATCTCTCTTGTGTGCCTTCTTGGTACCCCCCATTGGAACTCTCGGTTGACCCATTTGCCTATAAACGGGCATTGGCTGCGCGAATTGTTGTTGAAACTGTGGTTGGGGCATTTGTGGTTGGAACTGTTGTTCTTGAGGTTGCCCTTGTGGTTGTTGAATAATCGGTGGCTGTTGAACTTGATTAACAACAACCGGTTGTTGTTGTTGAGCTTGTTGTTGGACAACCGGTGGTGGTTGTTGTCGATTAAACTCTTGTAACGGTTCCGGTTGTTGCCATTGACCATAACCGAGATTTCTCGAATTTACCCTTTGACTTCCAACACCTCCTGTGTAGTAACCTTCCACTTCATACCCCTCAAACTCATTGTCGAACCCATACCCGTAACTGTCACCTTGCGTTCTTGGATGTTGCATGAAAGATGGGGGTTGGTATTGGTAACTTGATGGTGGTGGTTGAAATGTTGGTTGTTGGTTTTGTTGAGACGATGACGATGCACCAAAGGTAGGGAAAAGGTTGGAAATAGATTTCAATGTGGATGATGTTGCATGGGAGCAGGGATGGGTTCGGTTGTGTGAGGTGGTAATTCACTTGATGTTGTATGTATATTAGTGGTGATTGGTGGAAGTGGATTTGGTGGAGGTGTAGTCGGGATTGGTTGACCCGAAGTGGGAACTGGTGAATCCATGTTGCTATTCGATGTAGTTGGAGAACCAAGAATCTTGTTCTCTCTAAGTAAAACTTGGTTTCTTCGAAGTGTTCGGTCAATTACAACTATTAGATAGCGGTAAGCGGGTATCGAACACAGGGAGTTTGTGGAAAATGTGTTACTAAGTAGCTATGTAATTTATCTATATTAATCTATGTGCAGAAAATAAATTCAAAGATTTGGTGGTTTGTTTTGATTAACGAAAAGAACTGAAACAGATAAACGAGTTTTAAGCAATGTGAGAAAATATGTCCTCCCTCGGTTTCAGGTTTCCATGAATGTTACAGTGGATGTTCAAACTGAGTTCGTGTTTATGTAAACGATTGCGATAATTGAAGATCAAGTACTTGGATTATATAACACAAGGTAATCATTCAAAAACCAATTAGTTCATCCAACCTTAAATCCCTCCCGATTAATCTCGATTACTTACAAAACCAAGAACTGACGGTTTAGAACACAAAATTGATAAACTAACAATCTATCAACCAATACACAAACACCATAATAACGAAATCAATAAGTTCAAATATTATCTCAGAAATTGTCTAAACAATCAACCAAACAAACATAGAAAACCTTACAATCCGAGGGAAAACACGAAAGAGTTTAGCCGAGCATGATTCGGTTTATCATTTCTTCAATTACAATTGTCATACGAATTAAAAACAAGCGTCTAATGATTACCGCACTCACAATTGATCAAGATCTCCAAAAATCGCCCTTGGGTCGTCTCTAGATGAAAAGATATGATAAGGATATCAAAAGCCAACCCTAACACGAGTTTATAAGGCTGTTACAAGTTTCAGCGTCAGTCCCACCGTAAGCTACGGTGGCCACCGTAGCTCACGGTGGCTTAAAAATGCCTTACGGTGGCTTAAAACTGCCATACGGTGTGATTTTCTTCAGAGGCCACTGTAAGCTACGGTGGCTTCACCGTAAGCTACGGTGGCCTTTAACAAGGCCTTCTTGTTTTCGTCATAACTTTCTCGTTTCAACTCCGTTTTCTTCACCGTATTTGCCCACGTTCTCGTAATTACATCCTCTATCTTCTCCTACTTGCAATTATATGAGTAACCATAGTCAACTAATTCTACAAAATAAACCTATTGTATGCATGGTTATTAACGGTCTTATATCACTTAAGGGTTGTTCAATCCACCACCCGTCAATAACATTGACTTGTTTCTATTAAGATGATGATTTGATATTCATTTTGTTTAAATAGTGCAGGCCTTGCAAGAGCTCGGCTTGGTTGGGACTTAAAATCCATTTATAGAGACCTGGTGTTGGTTTTATATAAATATCTGGCTAGATCAAGTTTAATTGGTATGTTATTTAATGTAACTATTGATTTCTAAAAGTATTCTCTAAAATTGACATTGATTAAATGGTTATATTTTTTAAATAAGTTTGTAAAAATGTATATATATATATATATAATCCCTAAAATGATTCTTTCAGTCAACCAGTTTGTGTTATTACTTCTTTACATATATGTTGACTTTATGCAATGTTGACCCCAGTGGATAGTAGAGTTTTGGTATCTGGCGATTGAAGCTAGAACGGGTGAGTTTGTTGCATCAGGTATATAGTCGATCTGAGTATATCATGCAACCTTCACTTGAAAGTTTGATTCCTAGATTTACTTATTTTCCCTTTAAAAATAGACTTCATATTAATATTTTACTTCGAGAATTCAGCATGAGGTTTTGTTACCAGAGGCTTTAATGATCATGGTGTGAATGAAATGATACTAGTTGCCAAGTATTGCCAAAAGAATAATATTTTGTATTTGGAATTTGTCTAGGCATGAAGATGTCTGCTATTGAGATCTCTAGATCCGTAAGTTATTAAGTATTAACTGAAATTTTCTTAATATTATTATATATTCTTAATTTAACCATTTTGTTCAAATATTGGGTTGTAAAGGGGCAAACAGTACTAAACTTGATCAACATACACTCAATCCACATCAGAGGTATTTCCATTTCCTGGTTTATAAATTTATTTTTGACAATC